>NC_068370.1:12693626-12906126 GCF_020536995.1 Dreissena polymorpha | reverse complement strand
GGAGTATCTAAAGGAACATGGTATATGAACTTTGTGAGCATGATTACAGCGAGTACGCAGTGATAGCACTGTATCATTATATATAGATAAGAGTATATTACTGCCAGAGATAAGCAAAGTTGTAGCGCCGCGTTCTGAAGAACTGGTGAAGTACTTGTGGATATCGTTTAAAGAAGATGGGTACGACTTTAAATACGTCAAATGTATACGCAATTTTGTATTGGTGCAAAACTCTGTTGTCTGTAACGTTTTATCCAGACGACAAATAAGGACAAAGTTTACAGATTGAAGCTTTTAACGAAAAGTAGCGTCTGAGCAACAAATAATATGATACATTTTTCAATTACACTTGTTTTGGTGTACTTAACCCGTTTACAATATTTTTTATAACAGTACATCCCATTTGAAATATCTGAAATAAACAAGCATGTATTTTCATTGCTGAACATAAAATCTGGGATCAATTTTGTTATCTTTGATCGGTTTACATACGACATTGTTATATTGTTAAAAATAAATAAACAAACTGCTGATCAAGTGTTTAAATTATATAGATTTTTCGGACAAACTTATACAATTTTTCATACGGAAATCGTGAAACCTCCGCTATCGGCATTTACTTCTTACTAATATTATTGATCGGGTACGTGCACATTGATGACGAAGATGATTAAAAGGGCATATCTACGCCGATAACGGTGTTATATTTTCAACAATAAAATAGGGTTAAGAAGTACTGATTTAATTTTTGCTAAACGCGTATTTCTTATGTTTATAAAGACAACATTACATATCAATCTTTATATTAAACAAAAGTCTGAGGGATTTTAGTTTGGTCGCGGAAAAATCAATTCATGTAGTTCTTACATCATTTTAATAGGATTAAACATATGAGCCATGCTCTGTGAAAAGGGGGTTTAATGCATGTGCGTAAAGTGTCGGCCCATATTAGCCTGTACAGTCCGCACAGGCTAATCAGGTATGACACTTTCCGCTTTTATGATATTTTTTGTTTACAGAGAGTCTCTTCTAAGCACAAATCCAGTTAAGATGGAAAGTGTCGTCCCTGATTTACCTGTGCGCACATGCTAATCTGGGACGACACTTTATGCACAAGCATCCCCTTGTTCACAGAGCGCGGCTTATATTTTTCTAAAAGTCTGATTGAAGTGCGATCGTTTTGCAAGCGAGAGTTCGAAAGCCAAATTGGAATAGTGTATCGATAACATAGTTTTGGCATTGTTGTTATATTTTGCTAATATTGTTCAGTGTAATTGCTGCTTGATTACTGGATGTGTGAGTAATAGGAACATGCATTGTTTAAATGCTTTTTTATATTTCGGGGATATACCGTCCAAACAGCCTTTGTAAACAATGAAATCCCGTCCTTGTAACACATATTCAAATGCATGTATACATGCATTTTTCTGGGTTAGACAAGTAAATTTCAAGCATCGATGTAAACGTTATGAATCATGATGTCATATATTATATAGTTTTCATGTAAATATTCATTTAAATAAATTTACTGTTGTTATGTTTAAGTTTTGTACTAAATATTATTTCGTTATACTGTGAAACTTTTTGAATGCTGGATTATAAAATATTTAAAGCCTGTTTCATTTCAGGTTTGAAACATTTAAATGTTTAATAACATGTTATATAGTGGAATTAAACACAATAGCCATGTCATCTATACGTTTCATTTTATTAAACAACTGTTAAAAAAAAGTATTGTTATAAATTATTGCCGAACTTTCTTTTTATATAACACTTTTAGAAATTTTCGAATAAAGTTATTTTTAGGACAGCATTTTTTTATTATCAGTTTTACGGGAGCGACCGACCCTATTTTTCGACAAATACAAATAAAAATAAAAGTCACTTTCGTTTTTTTTTATTTACATTTCACACACCGACCTAGTATTTTATCCAAAACTAGAAAAAAATTGCGCCGATTGCGGAAAGTGTTGTTCATAATTTGTGTATAATACGGGATGTTTCGTTTTGCCAATTCGACATGTAAAGCGTCAGCGATTTTCATTGGCTATTGCAGCCAATACCACACGCTTTTAGCCAATCGGTGAGTTTTTAACAAATGATTTTCATATTGCATTTCCGAAATGGCGGACATTAACATCAACGAGACAAATGTAGCATATTTTAAAATCAAATTAATTAAAAACGGAGCAGAAACAATTTCAATTAGAAAAGATAATCTTCAGAACACCATTGTTGACATCATGTCCATATTATGTGATACGAAATTCAAAATAATAATGAGTTTTTGCAGATGATGCAGAGGTGTCACCATCGATAACTTTCGGTGTGTTAAAAAGTTTTGGGCAGGTTTAATAAATATGCGTATTTCTTAAAATTAATGCATATCCGGTAATATTTTTATAGATAAAAATCAACATCCCGAAAATCTCCAAGAAGTACTACTTTACGTTTCTTTATAATGAACATGAGGACTGAACCACAGGTACGTGCATCAATAATCACATTCCCCATCCACCCATATATATTCTTTATTTAGAAAAAAAAGTATGCAACACAGCTTCTGAAGAAAATAACATTGGGTCCCGATGTTCGTATGTCCGTCAAAGTCACAAGAAAGTTTTATTTATTTTTCTTGTCATTATTTTTCAAAAAATGAGTTATTATTTAGCCGAAATATGATGTTCTATCAACTGTAAATAATGTTTTCATACAGCAAGATTTGTACTGCAAGGAATGCAAATAAATTTATCACACCTCAGGCTCTGTTGATAAATGTGCTCAGGGCCCTTATTTGGCTGTTTTGGGGGCCGAAATTCGGCCCCATTCCCACATTAAAATAGTATACTTTTTCCCCCTATTTCACCTCAAAATTCCCCCCTCCAAAACAATTGTTTTTTTTTTACTTTTATACCTATGTTGCTAGCTGGTATCTTGCTATAAACCTTTGATTAAATGTACATTTATGTAAATTACATTAAAATAGAGCAATATTAAGTGTTGAATGATTGATGAAAATATCTTGTAAAATTCCCCTTTTCGCCGAAAACGACGTGAAATTCCCCCCTCTAAGGGCCCCGGCCCTAATCCCCCAAAGTGTAGCAAGGGCCCTGGTGCTCAATCGGCTCTATGTATTTGTTCCAAGGGTTATTATTATCTTCACATTTATAAAGCTCTCTCTCTGTTTATTATACCCAAACATGTTATTGCTGTTTCTCCTTAAAATAATACAGACAACACATTCCATAGAAATTTTCATTTGAACTTAAACTGTAAATAAGAGAGGAACAAAATAATATGTGCAAAAGTTTACACCATTTTATTTTGACAGTACTGTGAGTCTTTTACAAAAAATTTAAAATAAAATACTTTTTAAAATATACAATTACATAGTTCAAAAGTTGTGTTCTATACATGATTAATCTAGCGAGTAAGTTATATACAGTCAGCAGAGTAATTCTACTAGAACAATTTAAATCCATGCTACATGTGCTATTTAATTCGTTATACGGCTTTCACATAAGAAAATGTTCAATGAAATAAATCTAGGTTTCTTGGTATATTGTGTCTTTTATCTCAATATTTTGTTGGGGCTAATGTGAAGCCAATGGACATGATACAAAACTACGAAGATTACCGCCATACAATGTCACATACAAAATAATTATCACCTAACCCATGCGTTTTGAGAGAATAATATTGTTTAACTCTTTATTATATAAGTAAATATTAAGCATGTGAAACAAGGACGGGTCATTTTTTAACTCCAAATGTATGATTTGATCACACCTAGAAGAAGAAAACACTAACATGCTACACACCAAATATTGAACCCCTGACCCTTGCAGTGTCTGTGTTGTAAGGGATTATCAAAGACATTCATGTATATAAATCAGTTGACCCCTGAAGCCCAAACAGTTTTGACCACGCAGACATTCTTTGAGGAAACTTGGCAAAGAACCACTATATGGTTGGCATGCAACGCAACAAACCAAAGGGCCTTGCGGTTTCAGAGAATGATTATATTATTTATATTTATAAACAAAACAGTAACCCCTAGGGAGGGCAAATTTTCTGCATGATTTGAACAAACTTCAAAGAGAACCTCATAACGATGTTACACACCAAATATTGTAGTCATGCCTCTTGTGTTCACTTAACATATATAAACACTATAACTCTCTCTGAATATAAAATGAAATGCAGCACATGTTTTTATAATTCTATAATTCACGGTTTCTTAAATAAAATATTCACATTTTATGTACTAGAACTTTCACTACACAAAGTTTGGATCAAGATCAATTCAAGCGCAGTCTGATCAGGATCCAAAGTGTTCGCTTAACATCTTTAGAAGTACTGACTGAATGACAATTATGTTGAACAGTTTGGATCCTGATCAGACTGCTCTTTTGGAGCCAAAATGGTCGCAATCGCCCTAAGGTCCAATTTCCTATTATGTGGCTCATTTTTTCTCATGATTAATACAAATAATCATGATATAAAGCAAGTCTGTTGTATATTAAATAGTATTTTTAGTGTGCATATTCCACCCATGGATGAAAGTTACAAAGTTGGTTGTTATTTAAAGCTATTAAACAGTTTAAAAAGTGTTCAATTCTTTTTTATTTAAGTCAAATGCATGCTATATTTGTTATAAACATACATATGATTAACACTCAACAAAAGTGTAACGATCACTATAATACACTACACACCAGGCGTGGTTAATGGTCTCTATTATAGCAATATAGTATAATACATGCGAAAGGTGCTTTTACATATTAATATATATAAAAATATGTTTACTATTATCATAAAAAGCTTCTACAACAGTGTAATAAGATATATAAAACACTTAAAGGTTAATGCAAGTATACATAAGGTTAAATTTGCTTAATTTTAAATTTTCAAAAATAAAAAAAATCAATTTAGACAGTTTTATTTTTATTTTTTGGTAGACTGCTCACTTTTCATGATTTTAGTTACCCCCCCCCCTCCCCCGACTCAATTTTGTTGAAAAATTTCACGTAAAACAAATAAAAAAATGCTGGCCTTAACTTCAGTCATATACATTGAAGTACATTCAGTTCAACATCAGTTATAGCAGGATAGCAATACCTACTACACTCAGTGTTTTATTAGTTTCGACTTGGATTACAGGCCATTGTATATGCTTGCACTTTATTCTAGTCGTTATACACCGTGTTTGCTCTAATTATCCAAACGCGATAAAAGGACTATTCCGCTTTAAAGGGGCAGGTCAACAGGGTTGTTAAGAAAACAATTTGTTACTTACAAGTTTTTTTCTTAAACGGTGTTATTGCTTCAGAATAAAGCATTGAAATCGTATCCAAAAAATATCTCAGTTTTTAACAGAATACTGATGAATAGAACATTGTTTTTTTGAAAACGAAAACCACAATCGGCTATTTTTCACATGTGTTTGTAATCAAGTTGTGCATCAAATTAATTTGTGTTACGCTGGATTATGCACATTGATACGTACTTCAACATGTTTGGTAAGAATAATCATACTATAAATAAAAGCCTTTCAAGGAGAAGATAAAGCTCTGATATCAGAATGACCGATTATTTCGTCTCTATTTCGGAACGATGCGATGAGCCCCTGAAATGAAAGCAAACGGGTTTATAAAACAAATATTCAAATGCCTACCTGTACATACGCATGCATATACAAACCACGATTTCATATTACATAACGGTGTTATGCTGTTGTTTTTGTGTATTCCATCTCAAAAAGGTGGCCGTGGTAATATTCGAAACTTAAATATGTCCATTTAGTGATGAATAATGGAATTGAAAACACAACATTGCACGTATCATTTTATTCTATACCATCAGACAAAGTTAACATTAAAATGTTATTTGTTTATATATTTGTACAATAGGTATACTTTAAATGGTAATTATCACACACTTGTATTGCACATTGAACATGCGATAGTTTGCTATCTTTCCAATTAAAGTCTATAATATCGGAACTGACATTAAAATTGTTATAACATTTTACAAAATATATTTATTGCAAATAATATTTTCTCACTTATTAGATGAATCGGATATGCGTGTGTGTTACAGCTTGTGTTTTCGTCGCAATTGGATACAATCATTGTATGAAATGCGGAGAATAAGATTTATTATATGAAAAATAGGATCTAATTTTTTGACCCACTTGAAAATAAGCAAATTATTATTTGTGAAAGATACGATCATACAGAGCAACTAAGAACAACGCAAGGTAGCACGCTCGATCGAAAGACGACAACCCCAACAGTCTTAAATCTCATTAAATTATCTGGCCTTGGTATGTTTGTACGAAATTACAGTTTTAGTGGAAAAGCTTCGCTTCATAGTTCGAGTTTTACATAAATTGATAATTACATAAAAATATTATAAAATAATGAAAAATATAATGCTCACAGACACAATTACTACTAATAATGCACACTGATCAATCTTCACATGAAGTTAATTTGCGAACGTTTGCAGCATACAACAAATGTCTCGAACTTAAAACTACCAAAAACATTTATGGTTTGTTCGGAAACATTCCATCATTTTCCACTGGTGAGCAAACACGCACTGTCGTTCTAGTGAGCCCTAGGATTCGCTTTCGTTCTTGACAAAATGCACACTCATACCGTCGTTGGGATTACCCTTGAATTTCTGGAAGCCGAAGAATACACCGATCGCTATAACAATGCCCAGTATGATCATACCGAACGCCAGACCCGCCATCGAACCTTAAAATAGAAATAATGTAGTAAAGTTCTTTTCAAGCGGCTTAAAACGAGGAGAGAAAGTTTGTTTCGAAGTTTTTAAAGGCATTGCCCACCATCTACCTTAAAGTAGAAATAACGTAGTAAAGTTCTTTTCACGTGGTATGAGACGAGAAAGTTTGTTTCGAAGTTTTTTAAGATATTCCCCACCATTTGGTGCATTACGCGAGGACTCGGATTGTTTGCCAGCACTCTTACTTAAAAGGAATCTTGTGGTGATTTTTTAAATCATACATGCCATCTCAAGCTATTTAGTTAAAGCGGAATTCTATTCACTTATGGTGCTGTATTGTCCTCCGTTCAGATATAGTTACTATCAATAAATTAAATATGGACTGGAAGCGGGCGTTGAACCAGGAAAAGATGAAAAGATGGAAAAACATGAAAATAGGAATATAATAGAAAACTTCAAAAAAAATGCTTTCTGTGCGTTTGCCAACAAGTGCGCTTACAGAGTCAATCAGTATTCTTTCTTTTAAAACAGATACGACTATACCGTACGTACCTCCACTGTACCCGGTTGACTGTTGTGAACCAAAGTATTTCTGCGGGTTGTTGATATACGGCGTTCCATCAGGGAACGACTGTCCTAAAATTCCATTGCATAGAATGTGTCAATACAGTCTGCAACGAATTGTTAATGTTGTTTACATGGATTTGTATAAAAAGTATGAAATATAATCTCGACGACTACGATGATTATAAACGAAGCTACTGCTGCAAAAAAACAACATAACGACGCTAACAGCATTCACTACGGTAATACTGATAGATGATTATGATGATGATAATATTAGTTATGGTGGTGATAAGCACGAGTATGGAACACGGTGTAAAAAAAACACGTACACAGCACTTTGACTTAAAATCTTAAAAGAGGGAATATTCAGTACGGTAGGTTGTAACAAGTACTCGAACTGAAGACTCCAGTGTTGTTAAGTTACCGCGTAACAACTGTGTTCGCTAATCTAACAGTTAATCACTCACTGTTGTAGATATCGCAATACAGGTTTGGCTCAGAAGACACCTGGCCCACGTTGCGCATGGAAGCCGTGCTGAGGCGGCATTCAGATGTGTTGCCGCAGTAACCGAAGCTGGCGCAGCTTGCACCTTCCTGCTCCACGCAAAGCTTGGCGCATTGGTCCACAGGAATGTTCTGTATGATGCGGTTCGCCTGGTTCAGGAGCTTCTGGCGGCTCGTCTGCGAGAAGTCCGAGATGTACTTCCCTATAGAATTGGAAATAGAATATATATGTACTTCCCTTATTCTATGCAATGGTCTATGGAAGGGAAAGACCGCCAATATTATTTATCACCAGAAATGTTGCACGTGTTGAGAATTCAGCTAATATGTTCCATGTTGCAATTATAGATTACACATACATGTCAAATAATATCCGTTCAAATAAACAATGTTTGATATTTAAGGTTTCACTTTTCAACAATTTTAATTTTGAATGTGGAAACATCTCAAATGTTCATCGAGTGCATTGTCCAATTAAAACTGTTCAATGAATAAGAAAATAAATGTTCAAAATGTAAAATATACATTAACTTTAATTTTTTAGTCGCATACACAACGCACAAAACTTTGTCACAACTGTAACGCTTCTTTACAAAGGTGAATGCTAAAGTAAACAAATTTTCAAAAGTAACTTTAACGAACTGCCGATTTCTACTGTGAGCATGTAAACATGTCTAGATTAGTCATCGCGTATCTTTACATCTTGCAAGGTTACAAGTTGACATTTGCACAGTTGTAAAGTCTGTTATCTTCACGCCGTGGAAGCGACAAAATTATTTTCCGTCTTAGCCAGGAAACAATGCCTCGCTTACGGGCCGGGAACCATTAAAAATGTAAACAATGATTCTTCTGGTGCACAGATTTTCGCCGCGTGGCAAAGTCATTTTAATACTATTAAAATGTCATAAAAAACTTTTTCATAATTTTGACCAAACATTTTTTTCTGATATACTAGTAATATATATTAAAATGAAATAAAATAAAATTGTATAAACATTTTTTAACGCTTTCTGCGCAGATTGAGGGTGTTCTGCTTGTTCCAGTAAGCCCGGCGAGAGCTACCCTTGGTTTTGTCGAAACCATGGCCTTTACCAAGATTTGTCTTTTTGTCCACACCAAACACTAATATAATCGCTATGTTTGAATGTTAATTTAAATCGTGCACGATGATCCGCCCTTCACCTTACGCTATTTATCCAACTATTGGTTCCGCGCCTCAGAATTACCGAATACCTGAAACCGAGAACCGTATTTACCTTGAGCGTCTGATCGACATGGGACTGGAATCAAAATTGCCGATAAACAATTCCCATTTACAACGATTTCGACGTTATAATGCAAACAAAATGACACATCTGCGTTGTAAGTTGATGAACTCGTATTTGCTTATTGTACTTATGTGGATTATGTTCGGTAGCTAGGATATTTCGATAGTTTTACTCTTGTAAAAATGGTCACTGAACGTTCGGCCAGACGAGAGGCGATCTAGCATTTCTACGAGTTCGAGAACTGTTTCCTTGTAGTTTATGTTGGCAAATAGCCGTTCGTGGTCATTTTGCGTCACGAGGCAACCTTTCCCAACAAAATGGTACACAGTTTACGAAAATCGACCGCCATTAAAGCACTTGATTACTTAAAAATGTTGATGTAGGAGATTTTTCTGTGTCAAGAGAAACTTACCTTAGATAAATATATTATATCAGAATTGTTTTGTCAAAAATGATGACAAATGTTATTTTATGACATATTGATAGTGTTTAAGTGACTTGGCCACGGGCCCAATACCTGTGGCTACTACTAATGACAATATGTACCCTAACACCGGTTGCCTGGAACATGCGTTGTAAAATGTTGAATTGTGATTCGTCAACTTGAATTCTGTACAATTGTATAGTGTACACTTGTTAGATGCTGCTGACTAGTAGCAGATTACAAAAACCGATCGTACAACTTAGAAAATATTCAATATGCTAATGTAGTTTGTTATCAACTTACTTTCAGATTGGTCTTTTATTTTTTATTTATTATTATGACTGCAATATTAGGTATATGAAGATGTAGACTTTATATATGCATTATCTATATTTTCAGATCTGTAGTTTAAGGAGTTACATGTTTGTTTTTTAACATTTAAACATTTTGTAGGATCGGAACATACAACATTTTACTCTTTACAATATTGTGCAAAACAGATATTAAAATGTTGCATTTTAAAAATTCTCTCTTAAACAAATGAGCTGAATATTCAACAAGTGCAACACTTCCGGTGATGAATAATATTTGCGGTCTTTCCCTTCCATAATGGTCACGATATAGATTATGGAGCAAAGAAATAATAGTCATATACACTAGTTCGAAGTAATTATACATGTATATATTTCCATATACCACTTCGCTGATAATTAGAAAGTATGTAGTTTGTTTCAAAGGATTTGAAATACGTAAATAAAATATGAAATGTACAGACGTCAATAAGAATAGACATTCACGGTGACTTACTGCAATGAGAATGGACAATAAGAACAGCTTCCGAATGTGAGGAGTGTGTAAGGTCTCCAAATTACTATATACAATACTAATATCATTATAGAAATAGTGTTAATGTTGCCATAACGACAGAAAAAAGGGAAATCAAGAGAGGGGCTTTAACTTTGTCATTGTTTTTTCTTCAGTTGTCTAAATAAACGATTTAAAAAGTTCACATAACATGGGCTCAAAATAGGAACTACATCGGCAAAGTTTAATGCACCCAAAGTGGAGCGATACAATTTCTTTCTTAACTTAAATAAACTTAAACGTGTATAACTAATGCTTTGTGCCGGTCGTGTTAACACAATTAAAACTTAACCCAAAATAGTAAAATCTACGTGCGTTTGAAAAATAATCATGATCATCAATTGGCAGTGGTTACAATGTGAAAACATACACCTGTATCAATGTAGAGCACTCAGTGAAATCATCATGTGGCAAACTGGGCTTGGTGAATATACGTAGATTGTCGTCCCAGAATAGCATGTGCTGTCCGCACAGGCTTATCGAGGACAATACTGTCCGTCTATACTAGATTTTCATTTTACAATGTTACATCTTTTAAACGAAAAATTCCATAAAAGCTGAAAAGTGTCGTCCCGATTAGCCTGTGCGGATTACACATGCCCAACTGGGACGACACATCAATGTATATGCATTAAGCCCACATTTTCCCAGACCACGACCCATGTACTTACTGGAGTAGTGGTCACACATGGGAGAGTCCTGTACGTCGCTCTGGGGCACGTCAAAGTAGTGGGTCTTGCCGAGGAAGCAGGTCGAGATGCCGTCGCAGTAGTCGAAGGACTTGCAGTTAAAGCCGTTGTAGTTACTGCACAGCTGGGCGCACTGGTCGGCGCTGTATATGTTCTGGTAGATCGTGTCTGAGCTCGATAAGACCGTCTTGCCTTGCACTAGCTGATAGTCCACAGTGTACTTCTCTGGTAAAAATGGCATAGGGTAAAAAACTCCGTGTAACGATTAAGGCACGTGATCAAAATCAGCAGAGCTTGTTTTTGATGTATGTATTTCACAGTGTTGCTTCTTATCTTACGAGAGATATTGTTCATACATGTATTGAACAAATTCACCAAAATCGAATGCAGTCGATTAAATCATTATTTGTGTATAGTGTAATATTGCTTACACCCTTATAATGTGTGTCCAGCGAATAACACTCAGCTAAAAACACACTTCACTTATCGAGCATGGCTTAGTCAAAAAAACAATGCATTAGAATATATATTGTTCTTAGTCAATTGGAATAAAAACCCTTAAAAATATATGTATGAACCCAGGTCAGGGCAAGACATACTTGAATAGAGATCACAAAGCGGCTTGTTGACGACGGTAGAGGGTCGGGCGTCAGGATGTAGCTTCGAGAGTACGCAGTACCCGGTGTCAAAGCAGTAGGAGAACGAGTTGCACACCCAGCTCTGTTGCGTAAGACATCCGGTCGCGCAGTCGTCAATGGCAATGCCAGTAAGGACGAGATCGTCATAACCGGGAATGTCTTTGTTGATCTGTTGCACAAACTGGTCCATGAGCGCCTCTGGGTTGAGTTTAAATGCGATAAGCATAGTTTGTAATATGAACGAAAAGCACGAGCTGATATTTTGCTGGGGCAACAACGTCAAAATAAACGGACGCTTCGTGTGTATTCAAATAATTAAAAAAGATAAGCGCTGACGTATGTGTTGATTTTAAAAATACTTGCATTAACCGACATAACATATAAATAACCCTTACATACAATTTATGATTTCAAGCGAGTTGTAAAGTTGGTTAAGTCATTGCTTAAAATATGCACTACATTTGCAAGCAAATAATCTAAAATAGTAAGCGACGAATTAAATGTTTTATATACCTGAAAGCAAGTATCGTAATTTGGATTGCAAATAATGTTGGTAGTTGTCCTAGTAAATGTGCACACAGTTTCTCGCTTTCACGGGAAGTCATACTACGTCTAAGTAAACGAAATATCAATAAATATATAACATAAACTCGCTAGAAATAGTTGAGCCGCGTTTTGAGAAAACGGGGCTTAATGCATGTGCGTAAAGTGTCGGACGGCACTTTCCGATTTTATGGGGGGGGGGGGGGGGGTTGTTTCATGGAAGTCCCTCTTAACCGAAAATCAAGTTTAGGCGGAAAGTGTCGTCCCTGATTAGCCTGTAGCGACTGCACAGGCTAATCTGGGATGACACTTTACGCACATGAATTAAGCCCAGTTTTCTCAGATCAAGGCTCAGTTATACATACGCGATGACAACTGTCGTTGCGCATTTTGTATCACATTGTTGTCTATTGCTCCGGCGGTGAATTGAACATTCTAAAAGGTGAACACAACGCTTTTAATAAGTGAAAAGCATCAAAAAGCTACTGTTACCCTATCATTATCGGAAAATAACGGAAAGTGAAGATGAAAACATGCCACACATTTTTCTACAAACAGTTAAACATTACTGGATAAATTTCGCTATCAGCTTAGACATTATGTTCAAAATTAACCCATTTATGCCTAGTGGACTCTTCCGTCCATCTACATAAGATCAATTTATTTCCAACATTAGGGATGTCTAGTATAGTTATTTCTATATTTATAATATTTCTTACAAAAATTACTTTAAGCAAACAGCGCAAACTCTGGTGAGACTTCGCATCATGCGGCGTCTCATCTGGGTCTACGCTGTTTGCCATGGCCTTTTTTCTAGACGCTATGCATAAATGGGTTATTGCTGTGATCATCTTGGTATCTTCGTACCAATACAAGTCACCCTGTGCCAGTATTGATCTACTGTTTTCCATGGGCAAGGCAGATGCGAGTCTCACCTGTCCGTTGATGGGCAGTGAGAACTGGAAGTCCCCGATCAGCACGGAGTTCTTCAGGGTGGTCCATACCTTATCCAGAGGAATGTTTAAGCTCTGATAGTCAACCGTACCTAGGGGAAAGAATATAGACATACATTTATTCAGGGCGGTCCATACTTTATCCAGGGGAATGTTCAAGCTCTGATAGTCAACCGTACCTAGGGGAAAGTATATAGACAAACATTTACTCAGGGCGGCCCATACCTTATCCAGGGGAAATTTCAAGCTCTGGTGGTCAACAGTACCTAGGGGAAAGTATATAGACATACAATTTTTCAGGGCGGTCCATACATTATCCAAGGGAATGTTCAAGCTCTGGAATTCAACCGTACCTGGGGAAAGTATAAACGCATTTTTTCAGCACATGATACTGTATTATCTTTGTGTACAGTTTTTATTACGCAGATGTTTGCTGTGATTTTATGGTGTTATTAATGGAGGAAGTCGAACCTTTCTACTGATTTTATCAAAGTTTCTTGAAAGACATTCTCACAGCTACAGTAGGTACAATATTTCATTAAAATCTGTATTTACGATGCAAACACATCTTTAAAAAATAGGACGAAAAATTATATTAAAACGCAAATTCGTAATATCCATCGTTTGAAATTTGCCATGCGCATGCGTTTAATGCAGGCGACACATGTATGAAATGTGATAGATCATATAAATCGTTAAATTCTAATTTTGAAGAATATTTAGATATTTTACTGATAAATATTAAACGTGCACCTGTATAATAGTTTATAAGCATCGCGTTTGAAGTAACGATTCTTTTTTATTGTAAACGCTTCGAACACATTCAATCTTTGGTACAATAATAATTCTTTTGAACATTGGACAGAATTGAAATGGTCTTTTTAAAACACTAACTTTAATATAAATTAAAAAAAAATAACAACGGTATTCACAAACAAACGGTGTTTGAAACACACGGTGTTAGTGTCATACACACATCGCCAAGTTACGTGTCTTACAAATATCTGCCATAAATCAACTGCACAATGAATTGTGATTCAAACTTTGGTAATCTTAAAGTCCTTTTCTGTTTTGGAATATTCGTGTGGCACATGTGCATTTAATATGAAAACGGCACGGGATTATTAAAAAAACACGTCCGGTGTTATTGGTTATTAAAAAATAAATCGCGTTGTTATAAAAAACAATCACGGTGAACAAGTTTTTAATGAGATCTTCATTTCTAGGTATAGTCAAGATGGGGAAGTCCATGCCGAGACAGATAACTTATAGCTGTTTTATACCCTTTATAACTTCTGTTTAATTTTTAAATGACGCTCACTTTCCAGCCATTTCATTAACAAAGTAATCAACTTTCAATTCGTATTAACATTCGCTGTATATCTCGACTTTACTCGCTGCGAATTGTCTAAGGGGAGCTCTAACTAGGCGAAGTAATTTCTTAGTGAATAAAGTCGAGAAAGAGCGAATAATTATACGAAATTAACGCTACTAACTTTTTTGCGGATTCGCTGGAAAGTGAGCGGCATTAACAAATTTATACAAGTTATAAAGGGTATAAAACGGAGAAAAATACTGCAACCTAACATTAGTTGGTTTATACCACAATCAAGCCCATTCGGAATTAAACACAAAGTTATTTAAAGGTTTATGGTGCAATTTCAAAAACACTAACAGTATTGATGAAGAAACTGACGGCGTTTCAAAAAAAAGGTCGGTGCTGTTAAAATTGAATATAACAAAAGGGTGTAATGGAATAGCTTAAAGAAATGTTGAATAAAAATCATTGTTCTATTAACAATTAAAGAAAAATTAATCAAATTGTTATAAATTTATTTATTTTTTAATTCAAGATATAACAGAAAAGCATCGTTTTTTTAAATATAACGTGTGCAATTGAAAAAACTCAAAGTGTTATGGAACAAAAAAATCCCTGTGTTGTTGAAAAACGAACTGTGATATTGAGGAAAACGAACGGAGGTGTTGAGAAAAAAAATACGCACTGTGTTGATTAAAAACTCACGGTTGTATTAGTAAAATAGCCGAGTTTTTGAAAATAAATTACAGTAACGGTGTTTTTATATTTAAAAAGCTAAATGTGTGTATCAAATAAAAATGACATTAAAAAAGATAGGCGTTATTTAACAAAGAATGGTGTTCTTTAAAAACTAAATATTTAATTTACCTTTCAAAGCCTGATTGACTCGCTTACGGTATTATTTTAAGACGAAATCCGGCATACTTTCAAGACATTTTTACGGTTTTATTTCAACATACTAGCGGTACAATTAAAAATGGCATAAAAGAACACGTAACGGTATCAATGAAAATAAAAGTGTTCTGAGAAAACTGGGCATACTTAATGTGCGTAAAGTGTCATTCCAGATTAGCCTGTGCGGACTGCAGGGACGACACTTTCCGCTTTTATAACATTTTTCGTTTAAATGATGCCCCTTCTTAGCAAAAATACAATTTAGGCGGAAAGAGTCGTCACTGATTAGCCTGTGCGGACTGCACAGGCTAATCTGAGACGACACTTTACGCACATGTATAATACCCAGTTTTCTTAGAACGCGACTCAAATAGTTACGGTCATAGTGGTCACACGTGGCCGTTCCGACGATTTGACCCTTTTGTGCGTGGGTCGTGCTCAACGCGCAGACGCTGTTGCTGAGGCAGAAGTCGAAACTCATGCAGCTTACTGGGAGATTACTTCCGGTGTTACATGCGCGCGCACAGTCATCAGGACTGGTGACGGAGAGAGTTGCGTCGTTGGTCGTCTGTTGGTACGAGTTGGACATCTTGGTGAAATAAGCTGAATATGCAAACCATAAGGTGCGTATTCTGAAGCCCTTTCTGAAGCCGTATCATCCCATATTCACTACCAGTAGTTGACCATGACTTTTATATATATATTTATTACGATATTTCACAGAAATTGGTTTCATCAGACAAATTGGAACGACAAAGTACATAAAATAACAATAGTGGACAAGACGTGACTATTCATGAAAATGCCCATTGACTTAGACTTCGAAAGATAAAAACTAAAAAAATAAGTTTCCGTTTCCAAGCTGGCACATGTAAACGTCTCAACGTAGTTTTTAGTCAATGCAGTTGAAAATTACACACACAAAAACGCAAAGTCGATGCAAATGTCTTCAAGTATTTAAATAACATCGCAGTTTATTAAACTCTAGGCCGTTGTACACGTGTATACGTAATTTCATTACTCATCTCAGTAGACAATATTATTGTTTACCCATGGGCGGTGGCGCGTCAAGGAGCGTAGCTATAAAGTAGATATTTGTAGGGTCAAACTTGAAAGTTGGCTTCTGCACGCGGATTGGGTTCACGTGCGCCAATCGCACGATCGTCTTCGTCACCGCGCGCACAAACTGGTTCTGATACTGGGCAATACTCGAGTCCCAGCTTCCTGTAAACGTGTCATAAAATATGGTTACAGAATGTGATTTTATACTATTAAATAATTCAGAATTTTGTATTTTCATTACCGTACCTCATCAAATCTCACTAAGTTTGATGAAGTGATAATTAGCTTAAAGAGACCGTCAACCACAAACGACGAAAAAAGAAAAGTTCTAAAATACCGTATCTTTTTTTACAATTATTAGTTTATATTGATTAAAATATCACGACCGGAATATTACATTACTTGAAAAAGTTGTTTAGTTTTCATATTTTCAGTATATTCGGTAATAAAATTTTACTGAGTACAGGTACCACGTAACTACGAGTTAACTATAAATAACGCGTGTAGATTGCTCATCATCGTCACGTGATAAACCCAGGAATGCTAATTGTGCATGTGTAGTGAATTGTATATAGTACTTCTACTTGCGTTATGTATTGTGTGTATATCGTTATGTCACCTATTTTCGCGATGTACTTTCGATTTCACATCGCGAAACTTTATTACCGAATATACTAAAAATATTAACTTTTTTCAAGTAATGTAATATAATTTCTTTTTTTTGTCGTTTAATTGTGGTTGACGGTCCCTTTCATATTGTAAATGCATATACATGCATCATAAAATCTCAATTTAACGACCTTTAACTGTTAATTTAACGTACTTTAATGTATACCGTACAATAGTTATAATATGGTGATATTAGAATACATATCCCTGTTGAGTTCTTCAAAGCATTTAGCTTCTTAGAAAAACAATAACAAACAGAAAAATGTCAATATCAGTTTCAATTTCAGTAAAGGGCAGAGTATTATATGTCTGAACAAGTTAATGTAAAGGAGAATTATTTTCATTCGTTTTAATGCGGGGCGAACTTCGCATTTAATCAGGACATTGTCCTAACACTTCTACGCAGTTACATACCAGGCCACTGCATGATGAAAGATTGTTGTGAGTTGTCGTCATAGCAGCTGGTGACATCAAACCTGTTGAAGGAGGGGTCTTCTGGCACCCAGTTGTAGATGTTGTACGTTGCTTGGTAACCTACCTGAAACCATGTCAAATATTGCTCGTTATTCATCGATATGTTTTGTTTTCCTTCACAAAATCACTGTTTACAAAACTAACGTGCATTTGAACTAGAATTTAATGTGTGCTGTTTTGTAATCAAAGAGAATGGTTTCACTGGTTATGTTATGAACGAACAGTTACACTTGCAATGGTATGGTAAATATATTTGAATGGTTATATATATATATATATATATATGATCTGACACGAGTTGTCATATCATATTTTATTAAACGAGTTCAGAAATTGTGTTAGTAAGCGAGTCTTTGGCGAGCTTACTAACGAATTTCCTGGACGAGTTTAATAAAATATGGTATGATACGGCAACGAGTGTCAGATCTTTTTATATCATGCTTTTAAATGAGCAAATTAAATAAAGATTCACGCAAACATAATGATAAATCCCGATTGTTGTTTACATTTCGTGACGTCATTTGACGTTGCAAAGTCATTTCAGCAGAATAACAAACTGCGATTGGTCAATACACCAAAAGTAAACAAATGAAAACGCTTTAAAATGTTGTATTACACATGTGTAATATATACGGAATATTACGCTAGTCAATTGTTCCAAGAGTTTGTATCACTCGAGTGGCTTGTGTGATGACGTATAACACGAGAGGCGGGGCCTCGAGTGTGATGCGAAAAAGCACAAGCCTAGAGAATTATACAAACTCTTGGAACAATTGACTAGCGTAATATTCTTTTTATTATATACAACAACTAACGACAACAGTAAACATGTATTTTTTACTTTTACAAAACTGACAAAACAATGACAAAAACGGTACGCCATAGTTTATTTAAGACGCGTATGAATACAGTTTATGTAAATTAACGTGTAAACATTCGAACCGGGAAAACACAGGTTTCCGACACGCTTACCTTAATGCCATCGTTAATCCAATTTTTATAACAATGAGGGTTGACATCTTTAATCCGATGTTTATAACAAAAACGTTTAAACGATATACACTTCCACTTCTATCTTCCATGTCTTTATCGAAACTTAGTTTAAACCACACTATTTTATTGTATTCCTATCGAAATATTCATTTATGCATGATAAACACACACTGTAAAATACGTTTTTAACACATAGTTTACTGTTAAAAAACACCACGTCCGACATGTCCTTAAATTTCAGAGAGTTTAGATAAAACTATTGTGTTTCGTCACAGAAATGACGTCACACGATGCACTACGTAATATATTTCGTAATATAGAATATTTCTATTTTCGGTGCGTGTAATATGACGTCATTAAATGGGTCAAAGTAGTCCGGCTAGTATGGTAATACGGCATTGGAAACAGCGGGTAGCGTAATACGGGATTATTTATTTCAACGATTGATGCAACTGTATTTTGTTAAAAGCATTAAACATGTATATAATTTAAAAAAAACATGTAATGGTTGTATTACATGGGAAACAGGGTATAGCATGTGATAAAACCTTGCAATGCACTATTTATTATCTTTGAATGGATATTAAAACTTGCAATTCATTAGTATATATTTACGAATGGAGAACATGCAATTCGCTGGTGAATATCGATGAATGTATATTTTTAAATTAAATTTTAAGATTGCAAGGACATTAATCCCTTACAATATCAGTGGACGAGTTTAAGCTGCTCGAGACAAAGCCTGGAAGAGTCTGTTTAAATTACGTGTATGTGCTCAAACTCACGATATCAGGTGTCGATATGACCAGCTGTACGGGCGTGTTCTGAAGGATCGATGTTTTACCAATATTGTTCTGTTGGGTCCAAGAGCTCTGAAGTTAGAAGAAATGTTATGAATGTACGGTGGGCCAATATTTAAGTCGTGTTCTGAAAAAACTAGGCATAATGCTTGTGCGTAAAGTGTCGTCCCAGATAAGCATGTGCAGTCCGCACAGGCTAATCAGGGACGACACTTTCCGCTTTTAAGACATTTTTCGTTTAAATGAAGACTCTTCTTAGCAAAAATCCAATTTAGGCGGAAAGGGTTGTCCCTGAATAGCCTGTGCGGACTGCACAGGCTAATCTGGGACGACACTTTGAGCACATGCATTAAGCCCAGTATTCTCAGAACAAGGCTCATTTATTTAGATGGATTCATGATTTTGAAGTCATATCAATGAATCCTTTAGAGAACGACTACTCTCAGCGTGAAAAGAGCATAATCGCATAAATTATTATTTCAACTATTTTCAATGTATGGAGCATACACAATAAGTCTAATCTCAAGTGAAATACCTCCCTTATTAAGCGTGTATATCGCCGTTCCTAACAACTTACAGACAGGAAGTAGAATTCGAAGGTCGACGTGAAATTCATGGTGTAAGTGGGAAGTGTGAAGTCCGTCCGCTTGGAGATATACACGTCACAAAGCATTCCTCGCACAGTGCGCTGAAACGCGCAATGGAAACGAAAATGTATTCAAAGGCGAATAGTATAGAACGTAGAGCGACTAACCAATCTTCGTATGCTTGAGTATACCCTTTGCATGCTGGGAACTTTGTCATCTGTTAAAATGTCGCCTGCTGAATTTCTAAAATGTGATTTTTTTTTCGAAAAAAAAAATCAAAGAATACTATCAGAATAGCGAACAGTTTGGATCCTGATAAGACACGCCACGTTCTGTGGCGTCTCATCTGGATCGAACTGTTTGCAAAGGCCTTCAACATTCTGTTCAAGCACTGAAAGAGTTAAAACCCAAACAGATAGCTAGGTACAACAACCATAAAGATCGGTACACAAGCTAAGCTAAGGTATAGCGTGAAATAACGCTTGCATAAATCAACCGACAAGAGAGGTGGATTCACTAACCGCGCTGCAAAAGTAAAGTATGTTTTTTGTGAGCCATATTTGATCTCTGGAAGTAAGATTGATTGATTTTTGGCGAAGGTGTTTATCTCACAAGAATAACGAAATGTTAATATGCATTTAGATCTAGATATGTATTGTAAATGAGCTTGAAAATAAAAATTGTAATGATTACATCAAGGTGTTTGGAAATATGTAATTGTTCATTTCGATTTAATTACAGACATGTGTATTGAGAGGTGTTGTTCTTGTCATGTTTCTCACTTGTGACGTACCAGGATTTATTACTATAAAGTGATGTATTCATACATTGAAACTTGCACTATTTTAGCTGCATTGTTTTATACCTGTCCCTCATACGAGTAAGTCGTGTTGTCCAGGTAGAAGAGCTGGGATGGTGACTTCATGCGGATGTAGAACCCATTTGAATTGCCGGTGATGTTGACAGAGGCGTCAAAACTTGCGTTCTGAATGGGAATCATTGAACAATTGCCCTGAGTCTTGTCGATAGCGTAGGCGATACCTGAAATAATGTTTAACATGTAAATAACATTTTTTTGTATCGTGGGTTTAGTGTTGAATGGGAGTTAAATATGAGTATACATGCGCTCTAACAATTGGTCATTATATTAGTAAATTTAAAAAAAACATCCTTTTATTATATCATAAATAATAATATTTATTCTCTAAAAACTTTATACAAGTGAACCATTTCATGCAACCCCTAAAAGTCATTTTACCATAAGTATATTTACATATTTTGCTCTATTGTTCAAATGATCGCGACTGGCTGAATAAAGATACTTATTTAAATTAGACATATATCGTTTGATTCATACGAATGATTTAAAACACCTATCTGTCTCTTGACCAGGCTTTTAAAGTGATAATATAGCAAACGCTAAAGCTCCCAAGACTATATCAGGAGAGAAATTCTCTTTTCTTAACATACCAACTATATAAACATTACATGTTAAAAACTGGGTTAACCTTCTTGGAACGGTCAACGTAAAGTTTGTATGTGGTTTTAATCGGTTTGAGTGCTAGTCGACCTGCACACGCAAACATCAGGCGATCTTACCAGTGTTATAATCGTGTATCTCGGTGACGGGGTTCGTCGTGTAATACGGGTACCCAGCGCTACTCGGTCGGTAGTCGAACCTGACCAGCTGGTACGGGAAGTCGTAATAAATCTGAAAAACGAGGTGTATACAATACTTTAAATAGCTATACTACTCTTGGATTTTGTTTTCTTTTCAAGATAGACAATGATTTTATTACATGTATTTAGTTTTGTATTGCTCGTGGTATTATCGCCTCTCTACCCGTCTTAAATTTGATTAACATTATTCCAACACCGTTCTAGCGCACCGCGCAAAACAGTTGAATTACTTCCAGCCACCGTTAAAACTTTACGAAACCGAAATTTCGCAAACTTAAGTACCCCTTTTTCTGTAACATCTGCCTTATTGAATTAAAGGATGCGATAAAAACTTAATTTTTATTAATAATTAATACGTTTTGCTTAAAAATGCATTTGTTTCACTTTGTTATTTATGAGCAAAGTTGGTCTTCCTATGGGATTTTGAACTTTCACATGGACTTTATCGTTCTCCGATGGAAAACGTCCAATTGGTAAACGACATAACTCTATGGGAAAGGGTATGTAAAATAAAAACATTTTAACGAATGGAATGGAATATAATTAATATAAAACATATCAATAAATAATAATAAAAAGAAGCGTTTATCGTAAACATGATCTTAAATATGAATAACTTAACGGAAAGAGGTACTTAAGTGTGTGAAATTTCCATTTCGCCAAATTTTTCAGATGGACATTACAAGAGAGAATTGAACTGGTGTGATGGAAATGGTATGCGTTTTATTATAAGAAGATATTGACTTTAAACCCGGCTCAAACAGATATTTCTCCGGTAAAACACAAAGTTCAGGTTTATGCCCAAGATACCGATTCGACATTGTCTTAAGGACGTACGCGGCAGTTTAGTTTCACGCAAATATTTATTTACTGAAACACCGGTTGCGAAATAAGTGCAATATATTTAGAATATTCGGATAAAAATAATATAAACAATTTAAGAACGAAAGAACAACAAAACATGCTTACAATGAACGCAAGGTACAAAAATGGACAGTTTTTGTCCATGAAAATCAAATACCTTTGATTTGCCCCTTTAAAGGAGCCGTCCAACAGATAAAGCGTCGTATCGACGCGAAACGATATTTTGGGAAACTACGAGGATTGTTTATATAGGTAAAAAAATACATCCGTTGCCGACATGAGCGTGGATGGTCGAGTGGTCTCGGCGGGAGACTTTTTACTCCAGAAATCCAAGGGTCAGTGGTTCGAGCCCTGTTGAGGGTTATTTTTTATTCTTTTTTTTAAATTGTATTCTTGTTTTTTTTGCTGGAGATTTTAAGTTCAAATGTTTAAATTTATCAATATAAAGCATTTTAAGTATTTAATGACAAGGTTCAATACATGCCTAAATATGTTGTATACATCTTGTTTTCAGTTATTTACTGTATTATTCTTCTTTTACTCATCTGCTACACATAATTCGTGTTTTCATTTACATTTAAATCCACATTTTCATTTGCATACATCAATACATGTACTAGTACGTTTTTGCCTGCACCATGTACATGGTTTTCAATGTGTTCTTAAATTGCATTTTAATACCATCCGTAAAACTGAATTTGTGAACAAACGACAACGGTGACCTATTGTTTTCTTTTTATATTTGTATTAAGTTATAACCCATTCAACATTAAGGTAACAAAATCTAGGTGCAGGAAGGCATTTAAAAATAAAAATGACGTTGATATTTATTTTTCATATGTTAAATTATGTTGTTTTTGTTTATCTTAAAAAAATTGATAAAAAAAACATAAATCGATCGATTTATGGTTTTTTTATTTACAGTCTAATTAAATCAGTATTACATATTTTGTGATAAATATAGGTTGTTTTCAACACTTTTTTCATCAATTTACTCTAGTTTATATGTTATTACCTTATTGGTGAATTGTTATTGTGCTTAAATATGCCTGTTGTTCAAGTGCGAATAAAAATTGAACAACAACGGTGACCCATGATTTTTATTTTTATTTATCTATCCACAACAGATGTTTCTACCTTAATACCCAAACTTATCAAATTCTAGGTGTAGCAGAATTTGCATTAAAACTGCCGCGTACGTCCTTAATTTACGAACAGACTTCGACAAAAATTGAGCAAATGAATGCGACTCTATACTTACATCCGTCTAAGAAGCGATGCTATTTATGGATTTACTTGTCTAAATTAATTTGCTGTTAGTTTTAACAAGAGGAACTTATCAATAGTGTTTGCATGCCGGATGTACTTACATCCGCTTATGATCGAAAACATGATCGACATGACCTTCCATTGAATTAAACCTATTGCTCCTTTAAATACCGGCCATATATGAACTGTACAAAAAAGAGTGTTTCCCATTTGTTCCCACTTACATCCGCCTGGGAGACGGCTGAATTGACGTAGTCGACAATCTCCTCCCGGTACGAATACTGAGATGTCAGCTGCGGGACCGGCTTCGGGTCCTTACGGCCCGTGCACTGCACGCCTCGAGGTGGCTGTAAAAACGGTATAAGGTTGCAGTGGAACATGTAATATGCGTGCTATGTGCACACCACACCTTAAGGCGGTTGAAAACACGGTATGAGGGTTGAGTGGAGCTTGAAATATGCGTGTTATGTGCACAACACGCCACAAGGCGGATGTAAATACGGTATTAAGGTGTAGTGGAAGATGTCATACGCGTGTTATGTGCACATCACACCTCGTGGCGGCTGTACACACGGTATTAGGTTGTAGTGGAACATGTAATATGCTTCTTATGTGCACACAACGCCTCAAGGCGGCTGTAAACACGGCATGAGTGTGAAGTGGAACTTGAAATATGCTAGTTATGTGCACACCACGCCACAAGGCGGATTTTAACACGGTATGAGGGTGTAGTGGAACATGAAATATGCGTGATGTGTGCACACTGCGCCTCGATGCGACTGAAAACACGGTATAAGGGTGTAGTGGGACATGTAATATGCGTGATGTATGCACACCATGCTTCGAGACGACTGTAAACACGGTATGAAGTTGTAGTGGAACATGTAATATGCGTGGTATGTGCATACCACGCATTTGGGCGGCTGTACAAAACACGGTACATGTGTATTAGGGTGTATTGAGATATGTAATATGCGTGTTGTGTGCATGCCACGCCTTTAGGCGGATGTAAACACGGCACGAGGGTGCAGTGAAACATGTAATATACGTGCTGTGTGCACACCACGCCTCAAGGCGGCTGTTAACACGGTATGTTGGTGCAGTGGAGATGTTATGTGCGTGTTATCTGCACACAACGCCTGAAGGCGGCTGTAAACACGGTAAGAGTGTGTAGTGGATCATGTAATATGCTTGTTATCTGCAAACCACGCCCCGAGGCGGCTGCAACACGGTATTAGGGTATAGTTAAACATGTAATATGCGTGATGTGTGCAAACCATGCCTCAAGGCGGTTGTAAACACGGTATGAGGGTGTAGTGAAACATGTAATATGCGTGTTGTGTGCACACCACGCATCGAGGCGGCTGTAAACACGGTGTGAGGGTGAAGGTAAACATATAATATGCGTGATGTGTGCATACCACGCCTTTAGGCGGCTGTACACACGGTATAAGGGTGTAGTGGAACATGTAATTTGCGTGTTATGTGCACATCAAGTATTGGGCGGTTGAGAACACGGTATGAGAGCAAAGTGGAACATGTAGTATGCGTGCTGTGTGCACACCACGCCTTGAGGCGGTTGTAAACACGGTAAAACAGTATATTGACGAAGTATGGGTCCTATGAGCGCACAACGTCGTTCGCACGTGCAAATACAGTATGTATGAGTATGAAGTACCAACTAAGGATATTATGTGCGCACCTCGCCTATAGTAGGCTAAAGCATCGGATTATGATGTTATGGGCATACTATGCCAAGAGTAGGATGCAGTAGCGGTGTATAGGTATATGAAACATGAAATATTAGTGTTATTTGCACGTCCCAGCTTTGATGACTTTGAGCGCTTTTTGCACAATCCAATGTGAGTATGCTGCAAACGTAGTATATTGGTGTTATGAAAGTATAATGTAATCATGGTATATGGATGTTATATGCACACAAAAATGTCGTGCGCAAGCTGCAAATAATTGGTGTGATGAAACATCGACTATGAAAGTAATCTGCACACTCCGTCATGAAGCTGCTTTACACACGGTATAGCAGTGTAATGAAATATGGTTAACAGGTGTCATATTTGTGTGTGCACACCACGCAATCAAGCGGCTACAAACGCAGTATAGTGGCGTAAAGAAAAATGGGATACATGTGTTAACATTCATGTTCACACCACGCCATGACGCGGCGTCCAAAACGACCCAGTGGTGTTATTAAACATGAAATATGGATGCAACGTGCACACCACGCCCTGCGGCTGCATGCCCGAAATAATGGTGTACTGAAACATCGAATATGAAAGTTATATGCACACTATCACGTTATGCTGATGCCGACAACGTATTTGTGTTTAATTGCTCACAGCATGTCATGTGAAGGCTTCAAGCAGGAAAAAGGGCGTTTAATGCTTCCAATATAGGGGAAGATTTGGAGCATTGAGGAGCCTGACAACATATTCAGATGTACAATTATGAGTGAAATGACATATAATATGTATTATGTTTTACGGATGAGATTTCAAATATAAAACTATGATCCGGCCCTAGCACACTAAGAAGGACGCTAGCAATAAACAACACCGCAATGCCACAAGTAAAGGACGGTAACGGAACGTGTTAAAAGTATATCAATATTTATTTCTTTAATAACCCCAGTTTGTGACATATATGTTTTAATATATTGTACATTTTTGATTTCCAATTAAAATAGTATTCATAACTTACCCAAAACTTGTCATCGGGACCCCAGATTGCGTTGCGGAAGTCGAAGTATTCGTATATGTGGTGGAAATTTTTGGAGTTCGCCCCGTTTACCTGGGGGATGTACTGGGTCCCTGTTATCTCGGCGCGAATAGGAACAACGTTCTCGTTGTCTGGTTCAGTCCACGTGAAACTTGCGTCTTGAGCTAATATCGACATAGACCTTCATGTGTTAACTTCTTAAAACCTGTCTTTTATTAATATAATTTATTTAGTTGTATGCATGTCGGATTAATTAGTTGGAAGAGTCACGTGCTGTTGAAACTGATGTTGTTGTTGTGTATTGGTATAGTGGCAATAATGTTTGATATAATATTTGATACCGACGTCCAATGTTTGCGTAGTTAATCAATTTGCGAACAACCGTTTTAAGCAGAGCTTCAATCAAGAACCCTTGTATACATTCAAAAATAGTCTAGATAATTCTAATTTAGTATGATCATGCCCAGATGTAGCCAATACGAAAACAGATGGAACGTAACCTGCAATATATAATACAAATGTTGTCCACTGAGAACGAAGCACTGACGAAGACGTCCGCTACATATTTTTTAAGAAAAAATATACCGCTGCCAATAATATAAAATGGATGGTGCTCTAATGTACAGGCAGATTTCGTCCATTGAAAGCTACCAATGGTGAATTATTGCAAACTAATGCTGAAAATTGATCTTAAACTATGCAATACTACGTCATGGATACCAATATGTGACATTGAAGGCGCGTGCGTACACACAAGTATGGTACGAATTTGATGACGCGCGCACCTGGTGAATATGTGGAGCATTAGTACTCACAATTATTGATGGCACATTATCATAACAAACACCTAATTATCACGAACTTGTGAACAACTAGACAAGAGTGCGAGTACCTGTGAAGAAGTAGTCGAGGGTAAAGTTGGAGGCCAGAATGTCCCAGTACATACAAGAGCGCCACCAGTCACACAGGATGCCTCGGATGACCTGGCGGCCCATGTACATCTGGATATGAAGTTTTAAAGCATACTTGATATTGTAGCATCATAATTTGAAACTTGTAATTACTGATTTATGATATTTTGCCACGTGATGTGATTGTTTTGATCCTATAAGATGTTTGGTAGCTGAAGGTTTTCAAACAAACAAGGTATTGGTTAGTCTTCTTATATCATGACTGCCTAATAAACATACATATGTTTAGCAATGTGCTTCAGCAATGAGGTGCCGGGCATCGTTGTCGTCTTAAAGATAATGAATTAAGATTAAAAGGTTATGTCTAATATATAATACATGTGTATGTAAATGACATTAAAAACTAGCAAAAACTAAACAAAAGTATCCACCAGTCCATTGGCCTGCGCAAAATGCAGTGTCTGTGCTGTGTTGTAGATATGGGGAATACCAGCGCCTGTCATTTGCATTCCAAACAGCAGTTGGTTGTCGTCATACTTCAGATCCGTGGCATAGCAGACGCCGTCTGAGCAAAGGAGACAATGTTTGCAATAAAAACATTTGTTTAAGTGAACTGAAGCCGCTCAACAATTTAATTTGCAGAACCAATCAATATGTCAATCATAATATATCCCTCACACAGCATAAATGAATGCAGTTCCCTTTATGAAATCTGCAGACGCTGTTACGTATCTAAGGGTAAACTTGTTCATTTGTATGCTGAAACATTGTTTTTGTGTTCTTCTTTTTCTCAAACACAAGACTTTGACAAGTTTAAGAACTTGTCGATTCGTATTATTTCTTCATTAAACGACCAATAATTAATGGAAAGCTTTTTTATTTTGTCATGAGTTTCAAATAAAGTATTAACAATCTGTGTTTTTTAGCCAAACATTCTTTTAAACTAAATTACGACTTGTCAGACTTGTTAAAAGCAATACCAAGCAAAGATAATAATGCTTCAATAAGTACCGTCTAAACCACCAGTGTCCTTACACACTTACTGACGTCATAGATCAGCTGATCGTTGTTGTAATCGAAGATCATGTAGTCCTCTGAGTTGTTCGTGATCGTCCGCAAGGCGGCGCGGTTGTTTACCTTGTCGTAAAATTCCTCTCCCACGATCGTCGTATTCTTTTCGATAATGTTCGCTTCTACTCTCACTTGGAACGTATCAGGGAACGTAGGCATCGTAGGTAGTGTGGTGCCATTATTTGCCACTGAAAGGCAATCTCAGAGTATGAAGACTTAAATACGGATATGATTTATACTTACCTTTTTATATGAATTCTCATGCACGGACATGAACTTTAAAAGTTTTAGCTCCGTTATTCGTTGTATTTTATTACACCGTATCATGTCGGCATTTGCTGTAAGATTAAATTTGATTATTATTCTAAGTTTACATTCATTGTAAACGGCTTTGAAAATTGTGCTATCAACCTTTGAATAAATTTACTGGATTGCATTGATGGGGGCTTATAGTTCATAGGCTCCTAAGGAAGCACTGTGAAAGGTCTCTCATATGAAGCTAGTCAGATGGTAAATTTCGTCAATCAATATCTAGGTTTCACAATTGATAATACAAACAATAAATGGTGTTTTTGTCGATAAACCATATCAATCAAATGAATGTCATACAGCGATTTTGCAGTGAGGGGTAAAGTTTGTGTGTGTGTCTTTTTGGTAGAGGTGATGGTTGCAATGTCGTGACTGATGGGTGTTTACCGCTGTAAATAGAGCACGTATAAACAGTGACACAAACAACAACACAATTAAAACTCCTGCTTACAATAAGGTGCTAGCGCGGTGGTGTTCCTGGGCGCACAATATTGGCCGTATTGGAAGGGTGGTGGCGTGGTGCTAGGTCCCTGAGCCTTCGCCATCCAGACACACATCGCGAAAATCAGTAATCTCCACATCTGAAAATAAGCAAATTTGAAAATTTTAGTACATGTTACCCAACATAAATGGGCCTAAAGTGAGTGGACACACGATTACACCGACGGCGGTTTTTAATTATCCTGGTATTTTCAAAATTGGCACCATGTTTGTAGGCTTGTTTGGTCGGTCCTTATTGACCTTACATGATTAAGAAATGTGAACTGGTCCCATGTGGGAACTTGAATGCTTGCCTAGGAATATACCATGTATTAATTGCAGATTGTGACAAGTGATTACTTTCTTGGATTAAAGATGGTCATTTTTTCGCGAAATTTTTTATCAACGTGTGTTTTGATATTGCATCACATTGCCAAAGAAGAAGATTATGCAAATAGTAAATGTGGAAATTAGGAGAATGACGAACGTGTTGGTTTATTACCATGCGATTCATTCACAATTCAAATACCCTGATACATGACCTTGTTCAAGTTATAATCAGGTTTATGTAATATTTTAAAGAGAGCCATGCCATGATTTGTATTCCATTTTTAAACTTATTAATGTAGACACATGCATCTCATATACGATTCTACTTCCTTATTAAACCCTGTTTCAACAGCTCCGTATTGTCTTAACTTGTATCATTACAAAATCACAAGCTTTCCTCATGGAGCTACCGTGAAAGATCATATGAGCGCATCTCTTGGAAAATCGGGCTGAAGGAATGTGCTTAAAGTATCGCCCCAAGTTAATCATGTAACACATTTTCCGCTGTTATGAAAGTTTTCTTGTCAAAAAAGTATCATCTATAATAAAATCCAGTTTAGCAGAAAAGCATTTCCATGATTTGCGTTTGCGGACTCCATCTGATATTTTTGGCCAATATTTTACGCAATATGCTTTACTAGAAAGCCCGTTTTATTGAAATCCACTTTATCATAAATCAACTCTCGCGATACAATTCGTCGGAAAAAAGTTACGTAATATTCCATATCAGCCTCGATCTGTGAAAAGGCAGTCCACACAGGCTAATCAGTGACGACACTTTCCGCTTTTATGATTGTTTCCGTTTACAGAAAGTCTCTTCTGAACAAAAATCCAGTTTAGGCTGAAAGTGCCGTCCCTGATAAGCCTGTGCGGAATGCACAGGCTAATATGGGACGACACTTTACGTACACGAATTAAACCTCTTTTTCACAGAGCATGGTCCATATTTATTTTCTTTTAAATCTACTGTGAAATCGGCCTGATCCAAAGGTTCATGATATAATTTTCCTGATAGGTAACTATGCGTTCATATCAGTCAATGTTTCGATGTACGAAATTTTACTCGAAAATAGCAAGAAAGTCTTCTTTTCCGGTAGACTTGATTAACATTATATCAAGGTGCAGTTCATTTTATTCACAAAAAGCAATAAAAACAGTTATGGACTTTTTTCAAATATCATGTGCAATAGCTCATGCCGTCGTTATTTTCACGCCAAACTTTATAAAATATATTCGTTCTCTTTTAATCGTTTGCTGTATTCAGCAATAATTGTTAAGAAGTTGTTCCTATGATAAATAGAAAATTCTCGACGTTTTTTATTATTTTTTAAATCTCACATTATGACGCTATATTACAGGTTGGATCAGCAATAAAGGGTTAAGGCGTGGGCACACCGTGGTATCAATTTATGTCGAAACTGGCTGCAAAAAAGGGAATATGAAAATTACTTTATGTATAGTACCATCTTTGGCAATCTTCTTGTTGTACGAATTATGAAGTACCTTAGGTAAGAATGGCGACGGTTACTATCATTATGAAGCTTTAAACGGTTCGAAAGAACGAACAAATTGTCATCGATTTTGGAATTAGGACCTTATGAATCCTCCTTGAATCACTTAGTGCAGAACATATATCGATGCTTCGTGATTAAAATTCCTTTCTGATAGACGAATGAAATTCAAAACACAGCAAAACCATACCGTTGTGTGTACTGTACTGTACTCGCTATAATCGTTAAATTATAAACCACATGGATTCATAATATATAGGTAAACAACAATATCAGCTTTTATACTATTCATATAAAGCAAATTTAAAATCAGTATTATTTCATTGTATTACTTGGACAAATGCACCTTCCTAAAATTGCAGGTACTACAAGTTTGCATCGGCTACATAAATTATATTGCTGATTGTCTTGTAGTATACGCCCAAAGGGAGCTGATTTCAAAACAGGGTGGTCTTGTCTAATAAAGGAACATGTGTACGTCAATACGTGCATATAAACATTTCCGAACGAAGAAACGGTTGACATTAATTCGAAAACATTTACCTTAGTGGAATATTTCCAACACAACGTTTCAGTTAAAATGGCGAAGATGACCAGCTGATACCTGTGATGGACTCTGAACTGCTTATGGGGAGTATAAATATATAATCAGCACAGACCTGATTGTACGTTTCGGCCTATTTTATCAGTTTTCAAGATGAAACTCAGATTACACCTTAAATTGAGTATTGAAGGATGTCGATTGAAATACAGGGGAATGGCTATAGTGAACATTATATTAATACAAATGAACACTTAGTGGCCAAAACCATCACTCGTTGTGATCATCCTATATTTGCTTTGAATTGCCAATAGGCAAGTAAGTGCCCAAAAGTGTGATCAATAGAACAGATGGGTATTATGACGGGTCACTCATGAATATAATAGTGCATCAATAATTGATAAAAACAAACAAAAAGTCACATATGAGTTGAGATTTTGATATACAACCGATAGGAACATGATGATCAACAAGTTTATGTTTTAGTATTTATGTTTTACGTTTATACATTGTATATATATCGATTGAGAGACGATATTGTAAAGAAAAAGACAAACACACGTTTAATTATGTCGTAAACAGTTTACGAAATACAATAGCTCATTCTTAAACGGGGTTCGTTTAAGTAATTCTGATTAATACATGCGATATATCGCTGGGTCTACATTCATTTGTACAACATAGATTAAACTCCAATGTGATAACGTTATCATCGCGACACCAGGTACAAGAGCTGCCTTCAAACACAGACAACTCTTAGGAGCTGGGTACACAGCGTGCGAGACTCGGTCTAGTCCTAGTATCGGTGATCTTACGAAAAGTTTACTTTACGACTGAATTATGTAGTTTATAAAAACATGTTTAAGATATTGAAAGAAAATATCGTGAAAACTACCATTGGTATGAATTAAATAACTGAAATTGAGGAATCTATCATGTTGGTTTTATATACATATCTTTAGTTATAGAGTATTCTATTCACTGTATGGATTCACCATAAAAAATGTTCTTCGTCAATAATATTTTCTCTAAGCAGAAGTAGAAATGGTTAGAGAAGTGCACCTGCGCCGATATTCGCCTCTGAACGTGACCACAGCTCGACGAGGGTTTCCTACTACAGGGGTTGAAGATTTATATGCCCACTTCTCTCTAATCTACAAACTGAGCTTGACATTAGGTATTTAACGGATGTACAGACCACTGGTTCAATTAAACATACGTATATTACCATCATATTATTATATTTTTAACAATAAAATGATTGATTTAAAGATTTTAACATACGTAACAAAGCCACTCCACTTTATCATAATGATTACCTAACAAAACTGTGCCAACTTATGGTATTCCAAACCCGCGTTCGACCTTGATTTATGTTTACCAAAAAATACTTGTACCTTACGAATGTCAATAAACGATGTGTAGCCATGAATTATACAGCACGCTGACTTATTGCAATGAAATAACAGCAATAATAAGGACACGAGCACCTTTATTGAAAAAATGGCATTTTCTCCGCTAAACGGACTCTTTTTAATGGCAAATTGCTTATTTCTGTTTGAGATGACGATGTAATAAAACTGATTCAATATAATAATATAATAATACTGACAAAGACGCGGGCATAACATTGTTTATACAAATCACAATAATGGATTGTTTTGATTATATTGCAGATTTTATTAAATAAATTTCTTAAAGCGCGCATAAAATAATTGTATGCAGCATTGCCAGTGTGACGTTCGTTATGCACGTGCTAGGTCCGCTCTTTTGTCAAGTTCAAATGCTTAGTCCATGTTATCATTTAATGAACCGGCGTCCAAAATTTGCGTTATGAACAATCAGACCACGTGATGAAAAGATATACTATTTCGTTATACAAGAGAATTTTAATTTGTTTTACATAAATGCCAATAATGAACAGGGTTATCAAGGTTGCATATATATGTGTAGATAACGAAAGCTTGAATATACTGGTTGAAACTAAAACAACATCGACCGATATCACTGCCATTTGCCAGTCACACGTGTGAGTAAATTATCGCTTAAGGACGTACGCGGCAGTTTAGTTTCACGCAAATATTTATTTACTGAAACACCGGTTGCGAAATAATTGCAATATATTTAGAATATTCGGATAAAAAAGAATATAAACAATGTAAGAACGATAGAACAACAAAACATGCTTACAATGAACGCAAGGTACAAAAATGGACAGTTTTTGTCCATGAAAATTAAATACCTTTAATATGCCCCTTTAAAGGAGCCGTCTAACAGATAAAGCGTCGTATCGACGCGAAACGATATTTTGGGAAATTACGAGGATTGCTTATATAAATACATCCGTTTTCAACATGAGCGTTTATGGTCGAGTGGTCTAGGCGGGAGGCTTTTTATTCCAGGAATCCAGGGGTCAGTGGTTCGAGCCCTGTTGAGTGTTACTTTTTTTCCTTTTAAAATTTTTTCCTGGTGTGTTTTTTTGCTGGAGATTTTTGGTTCAAATGTTTAAATTTATCAATATAAAGCATTTTAAGTATTTAATGACAAGCTTCAATACATGCCTAAGTCTGTTGGACGGGCCCTTTATTGTATTGTATACATCTTTTTTTCAGTTATTTACTGTATTATTATTCTTGAATTCATCGTGCTACACATAATTTGTGTTTTCATTTACATTTAAATCTACTTTTTCATTTGCATACATCAATACATGTACTAGTATGTGTTTACGCCTGCACCATGTACATGGTTTTCACTGTGTTCTTAAATTGCATTTTAATACCTTCCGTAAAACTGCATTTGTGAACAAACGACAACGGTGACCTATTGTTTTCTTTTTATATTTGTATTAAGTTATAACTCATTTAACATTTAGGTCAATTTGGAAAAAATCTAGGTGCAGGAAGGCATTTAAAAATAAAAATGACTTTGATGAATTTTATTTATTTTCATATGTGAAATTCTGTTCTTTTTGTTTATGTTAAAAAATTGATAAAAAACATAAATCAATCGATTCGTGTTCTTTTTTTTAATTTACAGTCTAATTAAATCAGTTTTACATATTTTGTGATAATTATAGGTTGTTTTCAACACTTTTCTCATTAATTTACTCTAGTTTATATGTTATTACCTTATTGGTGAATTGTTCTTGTGCTTAAATATGCCCGTTGTTCAAGTGCGAATAAAAATTGAACAACAACGGTGACCTATGATATTATTTTATTTTTCTATCCACAACAGATGGTTCTACCTAAATACCGAAACTTATCAAATTCTAGGCGTAGCAAAATTTGCATTAAAACTGCCGCGTACGTCCTTAAGTCATCGTCATGCTTGTTGAATGGTAAAATATCATATTATACTGGCTGTTCACTAGTAGATACATTGAGAGATCAAAGCGCTGAATGCACTGAAGTTGTTCGCTATTGCATAATTTAAGACGCAACAAATTTTCAAAATTAATCGCAAGTTTGAAATGAATACACGCCACGGATCGAGATTTGTGTGCACTTTTTATCATCCTATTATTTTCATAGAGATAACTTAGACAAAATAGCAACAACATGGCCCTTTTCGGACGTTCTGAAAGCATAGAAAGTATGATGAAAATGGTAATGATAACTGAATATAAAGACAATTTTCAATCACCATCATATTAAATAATTATTGTTGAAATATGGAATACATATCTCACTAAGAATATAATTTCATGATGAAAATTCCCTATAAAAACTTTTGATTTTGACACCATATACAAATTCAAAATATACAATAAGATAATTGATGAAAATAAATACAAAATAAATCTGCGAGCAATACTTTTAACTCACGAATTAGGTAGTCATAAAGACAGCCCTGTTGACCCGTAATTTGTTGTTTATGCATTACTTGTTACCCTGGCAGTTAAATCTGACCTAAACATAGGTATAGAGCACTCATGCTCTTTTTCGGCATAGCTGTTTTACCCAGCTTTTCCCCTTAAATGACATTTACATAATGCCAGCAGACACGTATGAATATTTTCGAATATTTCAAAGGCTGATTCGAGATAAAACCTCAGAATTTTGGCTAGATCACTGTGTCTGTGCTCAGCACAAAGGATGTAGCACTGTTCTGTTTAAGAAATTCCGGACTACTCTCTTTATGTTCAAACGATACAAATTTTGGCCCAGTTACTATTACGCGTTAAAATCCATCTCGCAGAATTTCAGGGTCAGCACTCGTTCACTAAATCGTCAGGGTAATATATGATTGACTATCGGTAAACACAGTTTTGCTTTCAAGATGAGAACACAAACATTACCGAAATAGTATAGTGTCATGATAAGAGGAAAATTGTTCAATTAGACAACCACAATATTTGCCGTACTCGGTCAGTACGTCTGGAAATCGTTCCTGAACGCCTGGATAGGTTGCCCTTATTAACAAGTTTGCTATTTTGCATTCAATTTTATATCAAAAAAGATTGTGCGAAAATGTGCCATTTACAAATCGCAATGAGATTTTAATGACCCTCGTCATGCGAAAATGGGTCTTATTCCATGTGCGCCCATCATATATATAGTCCACTCAGCCTGCGCATCACTCAGTCTGGTCAGGATATTCATGAGACCGTAACGCATTGAGTGATTTTACAGCGAACAGCATCGCCTCTGACCAGAATGCGCAAACGCACAAATTGGATTTAAGATACGCTGGCCGAAACGCATAAGACCCATTTTCGCATCACGCGGCTATGAAAGTGTGATTAAAATGTGTCAAAAAAAACTGTGTTTAATATAAATATTAACATACGATATATTTCTATAGTGAAATAATATACACATAATAAGGCATGTGAGGACACATATGATGTGCACTCCCGTAGTATCATTTTTATCTACATATGTGTGGTTTGACAATAATAACAAACATTTCATGCGGTGAATATGCGACTTACAAGTGAAAAAACACAACAGGTTATTTTTTCAATTTTTTTTATTTAGAAACTTAAATTGCAAGCATGATTTCAAAGTCAGCATTTACGCCGACTACCTATTTAAAAGATATTTCTCGTTATATTTAGTTGTTTTTTAATATTCGGTTTTAGCGATTATAAAGCATTTTTGAGGTTGTCTATAGTATACCTGTAGTAATTGGTGAACTCATGTTCAACGTTTTATAAATTGAGAACTGTGAATATAAAAATGTTTACCTTCTACTATTTCGTTGTTAGCACCCGTAAATACAAAAGATCGCCGCTATCTGTTGAGAACAAAAGAACATTTCCCAGAAATATCAAATTTAACCCCGCTATAGAAGCATGAACGAGGTTGCGAAACGGATAATTCTTGTTATATTTGATTGTTTTTTTGTATTCGGTTTTAGCGATTATGAAGCATTTTTGTATTTGTCTATCGCATCCCTGAAGTTATTGTTGAATACATGCTCAACGTTTTATAAATTGAGAATATAAACAAGCGTAACCTTATACTATTGCGTTGTGTTCCCGAATCTATTAATAGCCTCAGATAATGAATGACCTGTAGGCCTACTACGTCATTAAGACGCAGCAGATAGTTGACTATTTTAATAATTCCTAAACATTCTCTTCCGCGACACGTATAATACAAACATTGTTTATTGATTCTTTTTTATAAATGCTCCATTCAAAAATATTCCATTTAACACGATATTCACATAATGTTTCCTTTTGTGAATGAATATAATTGAAGTACTCAAACCTCTTGCATAAATTATAGAACTCTTTCTTGCGCGGATACGGCAGGTGTGGCGGACAGTAGGCTTTCCCCGTAGATAAGGCGAGCTGACTTGATATTCTCTATAACAACACTAGCTGTTCGCTACGCGAACAACTAAAAAACTACAACCAATACTGAAGGGTTTTATCACCCCCCCCCCCATCACCCGCCCCTACTCGGTGAACGCTACGAATAATTGATAGGGCTAACCATCGTTCGCGGTGCGGAAAAGACACCAATATCGATAATAATATAAGATATTGAAACACATATCAAGATCCAAACGATACCAAATCTAATAATCTAATAATCAAGCATGCAAGCGACGGAAATGTGACCAATTTTTGTCGCTTGTTTTGCTAAATCATATCGAATTATAAAGTTATGTGGATATCTGTATTGAAATATATTAAAAAGTTATTAATTTTTCTTCTATATCCAAGTTTGCGCTTTTGATGTACGGTTCTAATAGTGCTGTCATCAGTTGTAAATAAATCATTGGTATTGCATCACCAAATTCACTCAGGTCGTTTGTCTAATATAAATAAACAAAACATAAGTTTTCCAGTTGTTGTTTTTTCGAATGTAAAAGATACTACTTTGCATGTAGACGTTAATATCAAATTGTCAGTATATATTCTCTCGATGTTGTTTGTTGACAATGTATTCTATGTCTATGTAAATATTTTGAAAACGTTTGCGGTTACGATATGACCAAAACCAAAACACGTGTGCTATCCATGTCCACGCAGCAGAAGTTGTGTCCCATAATGCACTTCCACTGACGGACGATGTGCGATTTCTAACCCATGTCGCCATTGACAGCCCCATTCGGTGCGTACCTGTCGTCGCCAAGGAAGTATCTTCCTGAGCGGTGCTGTTCAGCGTTGGTGCAGGTGAAATTCCTAAGCTCCTCATGGATCATCATCGCCGTAACTGATAATCGAAGATGTAGTTAATCAGTTTTTCCTCGATATGTATTCAATGTTACGTGCGTTGGAGCTGTAACTTAAGTCAATTATATACAAGTTGCAAGTATGTACAAGTTAAAGGCCAGCGTAGAGAGCAAATACCCTTGTTTAAGACCAGATTTTACAGACAAAGTTTCAGTTTTGTAGTGATTAACTTTAACAGAGTATTGCACATTCGAATATACGACTTTTAGCGTGTTCATCATTTGCCGTTTACTCCGTATGCACTTAATTTTGATCAAAATAAACAACGATAATTTTTGTCATATGCTTTTCTAAAGTCCACTTATGCCTTACACGATTGTTTTACTAGTACGCTAGCGGCTCTATACTATTGACGTTAACGTAGATAATTGGTCTATAGTGCTCCTTCTTGGGGAAATCCGTTTTGGTTCTCTAATTCCTTTCCTCTGCCTATTTAGTTAGACGCTTGTTCATTATGCTACAGTATGCTTTATATACAGACAATGTAACTGCTATTCGTCAATAATTTGTCGGATATCGGCGATCTATATAAGGGTCTTTTAAAGTGTTTTTTATCGTCTCATAGTCCCAAGGCATTGGTATTTTCCCCATTTCAAAGCAGACTTAAACAGTTAATGTAAAATCTCGATGCACGTTTCCTAACATAACACTTTCGCCGGAAGTCCGTCAATCCCACAAGGTTTATTTTTGTTTAGAGACTTGACGGCTTTTTATACGTCTAAGATTTCTACTTCATTATAAGCATGCCTCTTTCGTGCGAGTTTACATGGCGATATTGGTAAACATTATTTTCGGTTTCAGCATTATCTCCTGTGTTGTATAAATTTTAAAAATCAGTTTTCCATTTATTGAGAAATAGCGTACTGTCCTTTTTTACGACGCCGTTTTCTGTAACAATTTGCGTAAGGATACTTTGAAATCTATTACAACCTGCTTCTAATTCCTTATATGTTGTCCAGAAATCGTTGTTATTTGTTATTTTCAACGAAAAATCCATAAAAGCGTGCATGCATCAAACCCGGTTTTCAAAGAGTGAGGCTCAAATTATATCGAACCATTGAGTGGAGCTATTTCGAGAGCTCTATTAGCAAACCCAGTCGCATTTTATTAAGATTTTTTTGTAATTGCAATGACGATAACAATTATCAATTCTAAATATTTACTTTGTCAGCGTTGTAAGAAATGTTACGTTATTAAATAGGAAAAGCATGCTTAAAACGTTCATAGTCCACGATGAACAATTATGACGAAGATATTGTTTGAATTTCATAAAACATGTACATGTACGTATATTAAGTGGTAAGCGGCACTTTCATCATTGATAATCAGGCGAATAGTTTTATTTGTATTACTGAGCAGTAAGTTTAAGAAAAAGCAAATATACGGTGCCGAATATCATTAAGATATATTAATTCGTCAACATCTTCAAGCGTCCTTAAATAATAGAATGCGCCCACTTGTGGGAAATAAATTTGCTTTGTACAATTCAAGAACTGAAGAAATAGTCGCAGATCAAGTGTCGCTTATCGTATGCAAAGATGAAATCGTGTGCGTATAATATGAACTTACACAATTGAAATCGGTGACCATTAAGCGATATTACCATAATAACTTGCCGTAATACATAATACTACAGACAATCCTATACAACCCCAAATACGTTTTGTTGTACAATATTTTAAATGGGAAATGTATCAATTCTTATATATTTATATTAGTATATTTTATTTCATGTTCAAAACATTAAGACCGCATGACATTTTGTTAATAGGTTCAATACTTGTGACATGGACAATCATAATCAAGCGTGAATAAATGTATGTCTGTGCATTCATGTGTAATACCCTGGCCGATTGTTAATCTTCTTTTAAATTCGACTAAAAGGAAAATCGAAGACGGAATAGTAAATAACTTAAATTGCGCACAACTAGTCTGTCGTCATATTTCATTAAATGTCATTTAACGATCATGCAGTGAATCCCAATTTTATTATATTAAAGACAATTACATATATACCAAAACCGAAATCAAGTTTGATGTACCAAATGTAATACGAGAAACCATTAATACAGCCCCAAAGCAAATCAACGCACTCTAAAACCATTAGAGTTATGTTTCTTTTTAAAAAGTCAATACCCCTGAACGTGTTTTTGGTTTTGAAATACAGGTTACACTTCTGCATTTGTAACAACCTTAAAGCGCACATACATTATAAAAGAATACAAGGCTCTTCATTAACTTGTGATTAAGATTATTGTCATTATCGTGAGAAGGCGAGTGTGTATATTTGTCGCTACATGAGTTTGGCAGAGAGCTTGGACGAATATAAATCTAAATTTTAACCAAATAAAATGGAAGTCTAATGCGATATTTGTAAATAGCTGTGAAAACCCAACACCTCGGACCACCCAGTTATGAATATAATAATGATATGATTATATAACATGTAACTATTAAAACAAACTTTGGCCAGGTTTGTGTGGAAAGAGAATTATGCATACAATCCGACTTCCGAAAAAATAGTCACAAATTAAGTGTCGCTTGGCTAATGTAAAAAAGCATTCATATTAATGTTGTATACACTAATATTATTACATTAATCCAAATGCTTAACAAAAATATGACGGACGTGATTTATAATTTAGGGTTTTCTTTAGAACGATAATGCAACGGTGATTAAATAACTGAAATCTATAAATATCATAACTATATTTTGGAATACCAGAAAACTCCTAAAATATAAATAAACCAATGTCCTCAAATACCACTTCAATCACAAAGTCATGATATATACAAATCTCATACAAAATACAATGTATTTCCTCATTTATTGCAAATAAACAAAACAAGACTTGTATACTTTGAAATACATTTTCTTATTTTTTAAAGCAGCTGGACAGTCTACTGTCTCCATAAAACATGACAAACATCAACATGATATAATAATTCAACAGAAACTTATTAACAAAACTAATGTTATCTGCATGAAAACCGTTTTATTCAAACACACACATACGCATACAATATACCGCCTATTTTGTTTTCCATCTCTAAGTTAACCAATAACTAAATAATAAACTATGTACAAATAAGAAATCAAACTCAAACTTTATTCAGGTGGGCTTGCGTACATGCGGGAGCTAACCGGGTAAGTTGAAAATAACTTCAAAGATGGCTTCGTTTTCGTGTTTTTCGTGAAGGAAAAGCGGATATTTGTTTACCGGTAAGCCACTTTATATTTATATTTCTTTTAAATGAATACGCCCTTTCGACTCTACAGTGTTTGGGCTTTCCTCGTTTTTTTTGTTTCAAGATCGTTGACGTCGGGATAAAAAAAGTTATTGAAAGAAACCCTTCAACAAATCTGCTGACTACTTACGCAATTAAAATCACAATATATCATTTTCCCGACGTCGTTTCATCTCTGATACCCCCCTCCCCTTTAAATTGTCTTCCTTTTAAGCACGTTTTGGAACCTGACTTCCAAATGACAAACAGCTCTTTCCTATTTTAAAAGGTTTTACACAAAATAGCTATCGTGAATGAATTCCTCATATATGCGAATGTTTTGGGGAACATTTTCCCTTAAGAGATCAAAAGTATATGTTTTATTTTTTGTTATATTATTACTTTGTATTATTAAATGTTTTATCGTATAGTTAACGCTAACATTTTGTGTGAGTGATATAAGAGTATTATTTAAACATTGAAATAATTACTTATCACCTTGGAATTATTAAAGGTAAATGAAAACCCAGCAATCAAACAAAAAAGATAATTTCGAAGTACCACGGCAGTTAAAGACTCAAAATACAATGACATGAACTTGCAATATATGTGTAATGAAAAACAGAAAACGGTAAAGCCGTTTCGATACTATTATAAGGTTGTTGTGACCTGATGCAAATTATTGCGATTCGGAATTCCTGAAGCAATTTGAAATACCTGACGCTTGCTTAGAAGATGCGCATCAGTTGATGTTTTATATTGCAAACTTAAATATTCATTTTCTATTTTAAACAATTCCATGTGACGCGTTTTACCTAAACGATACGGATACAGGCATGTTCCTTTGATGTGACACATTTTGGACGACCCACTTTTAAACAAGTTCTGAGTTGGTCAATGTATTGTAGTCGCAAAAAGTTAACTTGTATTGGATAGAAAGATTTGTACAAATACAATACACGATATGATGTCAGTAGAAGTGATCAATATATACATTTATCACATGTCATACCCTGTTTCCCATGTAATATAACCATTACGAATTAAAATGTGTATCCCAATTAAGGTAGCACACCTCTAATGGGCACATATCCAAATATAATCTAATTAATTATTTTCTTAATCAGCATCATTTCACTGAACTAAATGCAAATTTGTAGGTAGGCTTTCCATGCCTTTAAAAAAAATATACCGATTTTTTCAAAACCACCCCCACGCTCGGCTTTTGTCCAGTTTATTTTCACCCCTGGGGTATATAAAAGTTCCATAATTCATTCAAATTTCCAAATATGGGCATGCAGTTGGTGTGTACAGATGCTGTAAAGGTGCTAAAAGTTTAAACAAGATGAAATAAGTATTCTTTTACAGACATTTATTTTTTACAAATTTTTATCTATGGAAGAGCGCCATGAAATGTAAGTGATTTCAGCCAAGTAAAAATTGGGTCGGTTAAAAACAAAGTGTCATAAAATTCAAAACAGTATCATTTAAGCACTATTTTGAACATAGTTTTTTATAGAAACACTATATAAAGCAAAAATACCAAGAAATAGACAGATTTACCGTTTACTTTTTGAAATAAAAATAAAAATGCAACATGCATGATTCGTATTTTCAACAGTAAATCACCCAATTTCGCCATAACGTTGTTTTAATTTTAATAATTGAAGAATGTGCATAAAAATTGCAACATATTTAACAATAAATATAGCTTATATGCCATATTAAATCAAATTACGTTAGAAAATAAATAAAACGCGTCGCAAAAAAGTATACGTCGTCGGCAGGATTCGAACCTGCGGAGGAATATCCCAAAAGATTTCTAGTCTATCGCCTTAACCATTAGGCTACGGCACCTAACAGTAGGCTCTTCAACCTTCGAAGAAATCGCGGGAAATCATTAGAGGTGCGCTACCTTAAACAGCGAATTCGGTGGATTAAAGCCCCGTTGATTAAATTTCCGCTATAAACCACGGCACGAAATGAGGTCATTTTTTCGACAAAATGACGTCATAAATCCAGCGAAATTATCCAGTGAACTATTTTGTTTATAAATAAAAAGGTTTACTGAATAAAAAGTGGGATAAATAGAATAATAGATAAGTGTTGATTATAGATCAGGTTTATCATGCTCACCACGAAAACGAAAAAGCACTAGTCAAGGCTAGTGCTTTTTGTTTGCTAACCTCGCATGATAAACCTTATCTATAATCAACACTAACCTATTATTCTCTATATCTTACACATGTGTAATATATTTTTATGCGGTTTTATTTGCTTAGTTTTCGTTCGATTGACCAAATTTTGTTTTTTTGTTGAAATGGTGTTGCAACGTCAATTGACGTCTAGAAATGTAAACAACATTCGGGATTCATCATTATGTTTGCGTAAATATTTATTTAATTTTCTCATTTAAAACATGTGATAAAAAGATCTGACACTTGTTGTCACTTCATACCATATTTTATATAACTCTTCCAAGAAATTAGTTAGTATTAACAAAATTCCTGAACTCGTTTAATACAATATGGTATGATATGACAACTCGTGTCAGATCCTATATGTATTTTGTTTCTTTAATACTTATGTGAATATTATTTAAGACTGTTGTATTGAGGAAATAAAGTATTGGTTCAATTATTTCAATTGTTCCTAACATGTCCTTCTAATTTTAAGTAATGGTAATATGCAAAATGCATAACGAATTCATTTCGGCCCCAACAAATGTTATCATGTATGCTAGTGCTGAATACACTTGAAAATGTATGCAGGGAAATCGTGGGAAAAAAATGACGTATCACAGATAATGGTTTATTTGAATTAAAAAAAACGTGAGAAACTATCATCATGACATATACGGAACAAAACGTGTAATTAAGTAGCACGATATCAATTATATGTAAGACTTGTCTATGTAGACTTAAAAAAAACATTCACTTAAATATGATTTAAAGTAGTATCGGTATGAAAACGGTTAACTTATCACTGCAAAATTGAATGTGCACACTTAATTTTACACGAAAATTGGTGCGGTTAATGTACAGATTAAAATCTGACATCAAAACAAACCTAAGTATGCCGAATTTGCGTCGCGAACTAGATATCAATCATTTATTATTTCCAACCAGTTAACTTTGTGCATATTGGTGAAAGAGGAATTGTAGATATGTAAACATGTGTCTTCAAATATCCCTAACAATAACCCACGATATGTAGTATCTAAATTTAGGATCGTTCAAGGATTTCAACGGAATATTCAAAAGAAAAATATTTAATCTATAATGCACATGTATGCTTGTGACTGGCAACTAGCCTACTTGATTAGGAGGTATGGGGAGATTGGCCATAGAAGGGATTTTATAAACTTTCCCCGCACTAGTTATATTACCGGGACAAGGGTCGACCCTACGATGATCGGAATGTCAGTATACAAGTAAGTAAATATTGATACGTATGTCTATATGAAATGCTTCAAACAACAACGGTGGTAAAAGAGACGCACCTTTATTTTGTCCTCTGGCACTCCGAAGTCCTTTGCAATGTTCTCTATCATCTCTGACTCGGGGTATGGATTCTCGTGGAAGAGTTTCAACAACGTCTATATCTGTTAATTTGTATAGTTGATTCGCGCCTTTTTCTTGTTTATCTGCTCGGAGCTGGTGACCGGCTGCTCATGTTTGGACTCCGGGGAAGCGCGCTCACTTCCGGAAGATATGTCGGGACTTCCGGAAGAGGAGACGGGAGATGAATCCAGAGATGACATCGACGCATCGCTCTTATTTGGAGTGACTTGACGCACAACGCATCCGTTTAACAGAAGTGCTTCAGGTTCGAGATCGTCTATAAATACATTAAGAGATAGGTTAGATTCCCTTCCCGCACGTATTTATAAAAATTTATTGCATTAAAAAACTGTAGTCTTTACATTTTATGAGCACGTGTGTCTTTGATTTTATGTAAATATAAATTGGGATATACACATTGGAATGTTGATGCAAAAGAGAAATTTATTAGTTAATAACCATTGATGTTATTGTTTAGTATTGATGATGCTTTTATTTTCAGTAATTCTCACCGGTGTTCGCCTGCAGGGCCTTGCGTCTGTAAGACATGAAGTGTGAGGTAGTGTACGGCGTGTATCGTGCCGCACTTGACATTCTAGTTGACAAGTTACCTTCACCTTTCAATCGCTGCGAGACTCTCTGGATCGTCATTGGAAGTGCGTAGCAACGCCACTTGCGATGTTGTAGTTTGGAATTTCCGACAACCGATTTATGCACTTCAATGGCCAACCCTCGCTTTTATTGTGCAGATTGACATCACGTGACATCAGAAATGCGTTTGAAACGTCATCCGAGCGGAAGTTTCTGTCTGTCGTCTGCAGCGACCAATTTCCACCAGATTGATAAGTCTATATCATTACAATAAAACTAGTAAAATTATGGCATAAAACAATCATCAATAAGCGACTTATTCACCTTAAAATGTTATGTTATCTTATTATTTAATCAAAATAAATTTCTACATTTAAATTAATGTATATAATTATGGTTCATTATGTCTACTTTTTAAATACATTATATCTGAGTTAATACTTACATGTTCGTGCATGATTTTGTAAAGAGTATAATTATCTTGAATTTGATATCATTGCAGTCTACCGGTAATCACAATTGACACTCAAACTACGAGGCATTCAAACAACAACAACAAAAACCTTTATTAGCATATAAGCATAATACAATTCTTTTTTTGCCACAAAAACAGAAAGTGGCGCAGTGTTTATAATAATATCAATACATTGATTCAATAAGAGAAGTTTACAAAAAACAGCAGTAATCAATATACATGTAATTATATCATCAACTGTAACACGAGGAAATTTTAGAATTATTTAAATTATACAAACATATTCAATGAAAAAATCAATAAACATGGCTATAGTCTTGTAAAAGTTAACAATTATAACTGATTGTCTATATTATTACGCATTTCATTAGCATGAAAAATATATTTAGCAAGGTTAATAATGTCTTTTTTATTTGCCGACTGCATTAGAAAGTCAAATTTATTTAACGTTGGCCACCTTTGAAAATATGGTTTTAAATATTCCTTTCTTATTTCTCTATATAAAGGACAAACAAGTAGAAAATGATAGCGTGTCCGTTGCAAAACTTACACTTTCTATTTTCGCGCAGTATATTATTATAACGACCTCTTTCGATTTCTAATTTATGTGACGATAATCGAAATCGTGTAAGTGATGTTTTGTATTTCTTATTTGTTATAAAATCAAGATATGGTTCTAACTCAAAAGTGTTTTTAAATTTACAATAGCTCATGAGTCTAGGGGAATTATTTATCTCACTATACCAGCTTTGCTTGAAGTTATCTAAAAAACGTTGTTTATTTGTATTGTAGATGAATGTTTGATCTGTTTGATTTATGATAGTTGTTTGATCCGCCCATATATTGCTTAACCCAAGCTCGTCAAGAGTGTTTTTTATGTGTGACGCCCAATTTCGATGGTTATATGTGGTATTTTGTTGTGCATCGTTAAATATCACAGAATATGTTATTTTTGTGATACTGTTATCACTCGATCCAAGTATTTTTAACCAATATCGGAAAAATGTAATTTGAGTATTATGAATAGCGGGTATCGTCCTAATTCTCCGTACATACCGGCTAGATTGGTGGATTTGTTTACTTTTAAGATTGTTCGAAGTAGTTTTGCATGTATTATTTCGATTTCTTTACCTTTCGTAAATCCCCATACTTCTGCTGAATAGTGTAGGGTTGGTGTGACAAGTTTATCAAATAGGTTTAATTGTTCGCGTGTTGAGAATTCGTATTGATTTATAATAGTGACAAGTCTATGTAGAGCTCTATTTCCGCGTTCTGCTAATGTTTGGGCTGTTTTATACCAATTACCATTCTTAAATAGTGTTATACCTAAGTATTTAAAGGAAGTCACTATTTCAAGTAATTCCCCGTAGAGGTAAAAATTGTAATTTGTATGGCAATTACTTTTTTCGAAGATCAAGACCTTTGTTTTACGTGTATTAATTTTAAGTTGAGACACTATGCAGTAATTTTCAATGTCATTCAACATTGATTGTAATGATGTTGGTGATGTCGCGAAACGCGGATACCAGCTTGGTACTAATTCTTTTTGCGATATCAGTTTTTGCCATAACAGTGCACGGTTTATGCTATCATAGCATTTAGCATAATCAATGAAAATGCAGTATAACTTTTGGCCCAAATTTAGTACTTTATTTATTAGACTGTTAAGTATAAAAATACAATCTACCGTACTTTTGCCTTTTTTATATCCGTATTGGAAATCAGATATTGATTTGTTCAATTCGCACTATTTGGTTATTCGGTTTAATAATACTTGTGAATAAATCTTTGATGTTATAATATTTCGGGTTATTCCGCGATAGTTTTCTGATTGATTTAGGTCACCACTTTTATAAATTGGTGTAATGTAACCTAGTCCCCAATCTTTCGGGTAATTTCCACTTTCTATGTTTAAATGTTATTGAATATATGTGTCAGGTGCGGTTTTATGACGGTGTATAAAGCTTTGATTATTTCAGCGGGTATCTGATCCGGTATGCTTGATTTTCCGTTATGTTGTGTTGATAATGTTTGTTGTATTTCATTTTTCGTGATCGGGGAGTCAAGAATGTCATTTGTTTCGCTGTTGCTAGTGTTGTCATGGATATTGTCAATGTTTTCATTTGAAATGTCGTTCATATCATTAGTATATAAATTATTGAAATGTTCACACATGCTTTTTTATATTGATATTGTCGGGTATACTCATATGTTGATTATGACATTTTTTTATATATTTTTCCAAACTTGTTTAGGCTGTGTTTTAGCTATATTGTTTAACCGTGCCCTTTCTTTGACTCTTTAGCGGTATTTTGCTTTTCGTCGTAATATATAAGCGGGTAAGCAGGAACCGTTGACAGAATCGAGTGAACTCAAAACACAGAGAGCAAACTGCTAACTCGGTCCTTACGCGAGTATGAAAACAATTCAAATTGTTCTGGCAATCACAACGATGTAACGAGCGTTCAAAGGACCGATCATTCACACATGAGTAACCGTTCAAGCACTATGTGTGTTTGGATTAACTACCTTTCATTTGCGCGTGACAAACACGTTATGTACGTCGAACAGTACCACGAGTAGGTTATGAGTTAATTGCAATATGTCAGCAATTGCAAACATGCCCGTAACTGTAATCGTTCCAATCAAACTTATTTTGTGAGGCACTATGCACGCAAATGAAATCTCGAATGACACGATATATTCATATTAAGTATTAATAAAGGAGCGTACAAAAACATACGAAGTAAAGATATTAAAGGGAATGTATGTTTTTTCCACCAAAAATAAAATACATCTTGCAATTTCTACACAAAATATATATTAATATTAACATGCAATACAATTATAACAAACCAATCACATTAGAGAGGGTGCGCATTCTGGTTTAAAAATCCTTGAACTTCTATCACGGACCTTTATCACGACGTTTGGCGCTTTTTATGCAAAAGTACTAGCGTTTTGCACTCTTCTTGTCGAGCATGAAAGCTGGTTTTATATCATTCGAAAGACTTATATTCGTTTTGGCAATGTCTTGTGTTTTTGCACAATGTGTTTGTATTTGTTAATGTAGTTCTTTACTAAATATTTTATAGTTGAGCATATATTGTAGGTTGTAGCAATTGAATACACTTGTCTTAAGTTTCAGCAGTTTTTCATGCAATATGATTAAGAAAGTATTACAAATCCAAATTTAGACGACAAAAGAACTTGTTTGCAAGTTTTCGTTTTAAGGAGTGTTTTGAGTATACATGTTAACGAAAATTAAAAGCGATAAAGGCATAGAAATTGTTCCATCTTGTGTAATCAGAGGATATGTAGTACCGCATTTTGTTGTATACCCAACATCGGTCTTGTTAACTTAAGTGACTTCTATTTTCGGTCAGCACACTTCGTTGAAGTATAACGTATATATAGTAAAAATAAACGTTCATCATCTTTAGTGTCATAATTCGAAATTTCTATCATAATAAATATCATCATCTTCATTGTTATAATCATATCGTCTACGAAATAAGCACCACCGTCATCATTAGCATCAGCATGTTCACACAGAGTTTTTCTGATCACTAGATTATCAACCTTGCAATTATAGGTCAAAACCATTTGCTTTGATATGGAAATAAGAGAAATACTTTTTCTGGTGACTGCATTATTGTTTGAAACACGAAATTATGAGACGATGGCGATAGTAGCAGTGATTATTTTGCTAGTGTTGTTGTTTATGATGATGATAAAGATGATGTTCGGAAAAATGCTGATGAAAAGGAAGTTGATAAGGATAAAGAGCGAAGATCACAACGATTATATTCCACTTCAAACTACATTTATTGTATAATAACTTAAATAACAGAAATGTTGGTACCGACAGAAACTAACTTTGGTTTTGGCCACACATGTTGGGTTGACACCAAGCATGACCAAACAGGGCGCAATTGCGTTTGTTTATTTGTCCAATAATAGTTACACTTATCTAAGTGGAATGCTCAAATGTTAAGAGATTAGTTGACGAAATTAATGTTTAAGGGAAGCGGTGAAGTTTTGGTACAATACATTCTGTGAGTTCATAAGTAAATGATCGTTAAATCATTGGTTTGCTGTTTATTAGTTTTAATGTTAATGTACTTTGTATATGTTTTTAATACAAATTATCGTTCATCATCGCTTATTGTAAACTAGAAGCTTTATTGTTAGCTTTATTGCTGAAACAAATGATGTTCTTGTTGTTGTATATAAAATAAATTTTAAAAAAATAAACGCCTCAAGAATATGCGTTAAATCAATAAAAAAAAAATTTCAATTGCAGCAACAACGAACCATGGTTCACTTAAGCCAAGCATTATTCATTGTATATGTTCTCGATAGTGTTGCTAAAAATTGAATTTATACTCGATATCGATCGCAGCGAATTCGCAATCGACATTAAACGCATTCGTTTTAATGTTTTGGTTCGCATGAATACTGTAGAGGTTTTCCTGTTGACTATATATTTGCCCCATCCGATAATGAAGAACTATAAGTAAAAAAAATCATTCACTTTAACTATTCGCATGGCGTGAAAAAGCCTTTATCCATGACATTTAAGAACAGTTTTTATAATCAACGCAAGTTTCAAACCCATAAAAAGGCTGTTATCTGTCATTAAATCATTTCAATTGACCAAGGCCTAAGTTTTCAAAAACAAGATATACTTCTGCATATGTAATAACTTTACGGCAAACTTACCGGTAAATAACATATATAAAAAAGCCTTTGCGTGAATATGATTCACTTTAATACATACGATCGGGAGCTTGGAGTCTAAACCTATATTTAATTCAAACAAAAAGGATGTCAAATGCGATATTGGGGAAATAGCTTTGATAACCCAACACCTCCGGACCTCCCAAATATGACTCGAATACAGACCTGTATATATATTGGGTAATTTTTTAAACAAACTGTAGCCAGGTTTGGAGGGAAATACGATACTGTATAATATCAAATTCCTAAAAATTGTCACAAACAGTGTGTCGCAAGCGTATGGATAGAAGTTTTCATGTCAATTTTATATAATTGTATATAATGAGAATTAGCACCATTCAAAAATAAAATATGGGAAACATGATTTATCGTTTATGTTTTTCTGTAGAACATTTATACAAAGGAGATAAAATAACGTACACCTATAAATAGCTTTATTATAGTTTGGAATACCAGTTTACTCCTTATGATTATTAATAAACCAATCACAATAGCCAATAGATTTAAAGATCAACGGACCCGATTAAAAAATCCTGAAATACACCAATATTATGCGAGATTATAACGTTTAAATGCATTTCCATATCATAATTCGATTAAAACCATCGTATTCAGCGAGTATACAGCCGATAAATATGCCGATTTTTCGCACTTCGTGATCGAGTCGACATTTTTGTCTCACCCGGAAGTGACGTATGAGTTAACCACTTGCTACGAGTTCATAACAAAGGAAACGGTATCAGCTTTTGTCTTTTTAAAGTTCGTCATATAACGTGTTTTTATTTTTCATAGTACACATCCACAGGACATCGCATCTTGACTGTTTAAGTATTTAATTATAATTTAATCAGGCAAATATAATTGACACATTGAAAAGATATAATTATTCCCTGAAACTGATCGACGTACGAATGCCAGTCCAAATTTACTAACCGTTCAAGTTCAACACTTCAACAACGTACTAGTTGAAATAAATAATGTTGATTTGAAATGAATAATTCTTACGTAAATGGTCGTGTCATTTAATACTAAATGACCGAGAATAGATGTTTTATTTATTTTGCTAGTATCCTGACATAGCCATTTTGTTGAAACCCGATGTGTTCCCTGCACACGATTTTTTATTTATGGTAAATTGATCTCATTTATGTCGACATTCACTTCAAAGTTTGAATGATCTCATTTCTGTTGTTTTTTAATAAATATTTTTTAATAATAAGTCTTGATTTTATATAAATATGACGCAATTGAATTTTTCTAAACTCTCCACGAGCGAGGTGACTTAATATTATTAATGAGAAATAGCATGTCAAACTTTTACTCTCGATGTTTTTGAAATGGAGAAAACATTCCAACACAACAATATATATGTAGCATACAAGTTTATTGCAACATCTAAAAATATAAATTACCACAGACACAACAACAGAACAACTTGTAACCTGACGACAAGTTTTAGAAAACTGGACGAAATAAGTAAATGAGCTTTACTAGCACAATGTTGCAATACAACTTGTCATGGAGTCATATTAAGTACCTTTAACAAAATGACTTCTAAAACATCTTTTACAGACCAATACTATCACACAAAAAACACTACATGGTCCCAACATTTAAAAATAAAGGTGTTGACATTAACATTTTTATACTAACAGTATAGCACACAATGGGAAAACTATTATTACAGCATATTTGTCAAAATAATACATTCACATTTTTCAAAAAAATAATTGTAGTTGCTATGTTAATTTGAAACAATACGTGATCAGTGCTTCAGCTAGGTTCTAATTTGTCAAAAGGGCACATTCGTAGACATTGTCATATAAAACTTGGGGCATATCATGTTTTCACGTCGAGTCTGCACAGTCTTATCAGGGACACAGGCTAATATGGGACGAGATATTTTGCGCACGCTTTGTCCCATCTTTCCAGCGCGAGGATTTTTTTAATTAATTACAAACATATATGGCACAGGCTAATCTGGGATGACACCTTACGCACGTACACTAAACCCAGCTGGAGCAATACATGACAAATGGCATGCCAAGTTGTTTCCAATTACTGTAATTAATTAAACCTAGAGCGGTGCAACTGCACTGCTTCATTCTTTAAAATTTTCTTCGCAGATGATGCTAATGGTGGTGGAGAGAACAGAATGGAAGAAGATGCCTGCTTAGCAATCCGGGTGCTCTTGAACTGTTGTTTTAATTGCAGCAATTCAACCATGAGCTCTGTGACATAATCTGAAAAAAGCATCAACAATTTATTTTTTACTACTTGGTTAAACTATGCACATTGAACAAATAAATAAAAATACACATATTATGCATAAAAAACAACAACAACAGTCAACTTAGTCAGTTTCACTGTTAGGTTTTTGTATATTATATATTAGAATGCCAATTTTCTATTTTGCTTAGAAGGACCATTACCATAATTGCAGGCCTCTTTGACAGGTTTCACGACATGGTGTCCCGCTTTGTACTTTGGATACGAAATCCTGTAGCGCTTTTCGCCGTTCTTCTTCTCTGCATGTTTCCTGTGCGCATTAGAAACGGAATGCAGGGCTGCCAGATGCAATCTGGATTACAAAAAATAGCCTTTAATCACAAATTATATCAACAATTACTATTTCATATAACAACAAGGCTTGTCACCATAGGATGACATATGCCCCCTTTTTCCAAATTTGTCTAAACCTAAACGCAAAGTGTTTTTCCACATTTTTCGAAACCTAAACGCAAAGTGTGACGGAATTTCAGACAGACAGTGCGATCGCTATATGCCCACCTTCACGGGCATAAAAAGGAACTAAAATCATTTTCACAACTAATGCATATTTATTATGGACATATGCTCATGGGCACTTGATGGTTTATGAACTGCAAATGACAATGTTTATTAGTCAACTAGGATATTAATTTTACTCGAATTAAAGATCATATTTTTGGTTGTTAGAATTTCCGCAACCAATGCCGAATGTAAAAAAAACCAAACCGCATCATAATCAAATGTTGTTCTCATTAAACTTGCACAAATATTTATCAATCGTGTAGGAAATAAACTAATTTTTGCCTTAAAGTTGAAGTTTTATAAATTATTACCACTGGACTATGAAAGACAAAAACAACATGCCTGCGCTAGCTCTTCTGTAGATATAATATTAATCGATCACAATTCATACCTCTGTTTCATTGCTGCGTATGAAAAGCAGACAAATTTTGGCGCAAATTGGCAGACCACCTTGTGTTGAGCCTCCAGCATCGAGGTCTGTTCAGCTGGTGACAGCATGCGAATGTCAGAGAGAAGACGCTTGCTTCCGATGACCAACAGTAATTCCTTGTGCGCCTTCGAGCCTAAAGACAAGTAATAGTCCAACTTTCATGGCAACACATGTCATTGAACAAAATTTCATAATCATTTCATTTACATTAATCGGATGTTAAATATATAATCCGATAAATGTAAATGAAACAAGGGTTGTTTGTAAAACATGCATGCCCCCCATATGGGCTGTCCGTTGTAGTGGCAGCCATTGTGTGAATACGTTTTTTGTCACTGTGACCTTGACCTTTGACCTAGTGACCTGAAAATCAATAGGGGTCATCTGCGAGTCACGATCAATGTACCTATAAAGTGTCATGATCCTAGGCAAAAGCGTTCTTGAGTTATCATCCGAAAATCATTTAACTATTTCGGGTCACCGTGACCTTGACCTTTGACCTTGTGACCTCAAAATCAATAGGGGGTCATCTGCGAGTCATGATCAATCTACCTATGACGTTTCATGATCCTAGGCATATGCGTCCTTGAGTTTTCATCCGAAAACCATTTTACTATTTCGGGTCACCATAACCTTGACCTTTGACCTAGTGACCTCAAAATCAATAGGGGTCATATGCGCGTCGTTATCAATCTACCCATTAAGTTTCATGATCCTAGGCGTATGCGTTCTTGAGTTATCATCTAGAAAAAACATTTTACTATTTGGGGTCACCGTGACCTTGACCTTTCACCTAGTGACCTCAAAATCAATAGGTGTCAACTGCAAGTCATGATGTGTTCTAAAAACACTGTATTATGTGAATTGAGAATAAGACATCAAACAGGGAATGGACACCATTTTGGTGATTTTCTCAAACAAAACTATTCATTTCATGATCTACATTTATTTTTGCAATATAGTATTAGTATCTTTAATTAAAGCTTTATACCGGTAAGCAATTTCCATGACAATTTCATTAAAAATGGTTGTTGTTTTTTTTCATTTTAACTCTTACTGTATTTTAAAACTGTGTCCATGCGCAGCATTATAGCTCATTTCATCAGGATTTGTTTTTTAATTAATAAAAAAATCAAGTTTTGAAGAAATCTATTTAAATGATGCCAGTATTTATGCAAGTATCTGTTTTAAATATAATTTGTCAAACTATATAAATACAATATATAAAAAAATATCCCAATTAAAATAATACAGTGTTTAAATTAAAAGAAAGCATAAAGACAAGAGTCAAGAATAAAAGTGTAGATTGTTGTTCTTAATTAAAATGTTATTTATATTTTTTGCTGTTGTTCAAAATTAAAATGTTATTTATATTTTTTGCAATTTATTTCCTATTCTATTTATAAATACTGTTCTATCTACTAGTGCAGTATGTTGTATATTCAGTTGTTATGATTACTGCAGTCTGATAATCTGCTTGTTTTATTACTGTCTGTGCCAAATACAATTGATAACAGTAGATCACTGATAACAATACTTGACTTTACAGAAACAAAGAGGACCATCTATTTTATGACACCAGCTTGATTTATGGCAGCTGTAGGGTGGTAATACACCACATTCTGCCAACTTGGTGCCTTGTTGGCATGGTGATTTGCAAAAATTCAGCTAGTTTAGTGACCAACTTATTTTGTACAGAAACCATCTAATTAAAGCAACTTTATAAATAAAATATATAAATGATAACCCGAAAAAAGCTTATTTAATTTTACACATATTATAATGCTGTCATTTATTTTCTACAAGATTTGTAACACAAAATTGTAAAATAAAGTAAACTTTGTATTCATAATAGTAAAACTACATGTTTTTCTTTTTTCCACTTCAGAAATTAATCAAACAACACATCTTTAGTACATTGAATGCTATAATGAAATCTCAAAATGGCTAAAGCCCATAAGGAGCAAAATGAGTTTATTACACTGAAAACTGTTTCCAATGCAATTAATGCATCAGTCATTGAAATTTAGATGTAAATCTACAAGCAAGTGGGGCTAGTAATATGGACATTTGAACTAGCCCGAGTCAGATTTTACTAGCCCAAACATTTTTGTTAAAAATGCAGATAAACATAACATAAAACATCCAAAGAAGCATTCATTTATTCAATCTTTAGAACACAATACAACTCTCATATTAATTTCATCCTCATCCAAGTCAGCTTCCTCTTCATCTGAGCCAGCCTCTTTCGGATCCTGAAATAAGAAGAAATTAATTTCACACACGGATTTCAATTTTATCACAATTATAAATATATACATTAAGTTTAGGTAAAAAAATAGCAGAAATGTATCCCATATATCCATGTGAAAGAGAGAGCAAACCTGAACCACCAGAAAATATATAAGCAATTTAGTGCCAGGTTATTCTACAAAAAGCCAGTTGACAAATGCGTCAATCACACTTACCTCAGATTCGCATTCCTCAACGACGTACTTCAATGACAACTGTTCGGCCATTACTCTCTGTGTCCCGAACGAAACGCAAAACATTTATTTTACATAATAACAGTGCCTTCCCCAGGAATTTGTTCAGGCGCCCCGGGGGTGGGTTCGGGAGGGGTGTCCCCTCCCGACGTTGATTTTTTTTTTAATTTAACGTGTCAATTCACGTTCTGTGGTGCGTTATACATGTAACTCAAAGAAAAACAGCGTCAAAAGACGTCATTTGGTGCACTATGACTTCAAAAAAATCCCCCAGTCATTTAAAAATATTTTTTTTTATTGTTTAATTGTTTTAAAACTTTTCCGCACAAATAGTAAAATCCCGACTCGAACGATTCCCCAATACATCCGTTTCAACCCGACTCTATTACTGTATACTTACTATTTTTCAAGTTTCTATTTACTACCCGATAATCCCGTTTATTCCGTTTTTATCAATCTCTTTCTGGTAAATATTTACGATAAAAGCTTTCAGTTATTTCTTTAACACAAACCTTGCCATTTTTTAAGTGACTATTTATAGATTTGATGAAATATTGCCTCTGAATATGCGTCAATCCCCTGACCTGTTGTGTGCTTGTTAAAACGCTCAATACACGTCATTTGTATGCAATAGACGCGACGTTGTACATGCTGCATAATTTTCGCGCTCTTTTTAATTGAGAAAAAGATTCGACACAAAATAAATTTGCACTGCTTATTTGAAGCAAAAATATTTAACGTTGCGGTAACATTTACATTCGGAAGTGTGTTTCGGATTAAAAACGCGTTAACATCGACTTACGGTAATGGGTTTCGGATTACAAATTTAATTATTCCCATTTGAGATTTCAACAAATATTAACCGTTGCGTAATAAATTCAACGATAATTTGTTTACACACTTTACGAGTCGAGTAAATGTTTTGACGGAATTATGCATGAAATTCACGTTGTCCACGAGGATCACGGCCGGTTGCCATCATCAGTCTTCTAACTATCGATTATCGGACGAAACATTTACAAGTGTGCGTAATTAATTCAACGAAAATTTGTTAAAGCGCATTACGTGTCGAATAAATGTAAAAAAAACGAGGTGAATCAGTTCTATAAATGGACATGTTGAAATATACATGTTCTGGAATTAAATAAATTGTTATCACATAATTGTAACCGCTATAATAATTAATTGTTTACCACTTGCAATTAATTTCTCGTATTAATTATGAGTCATAGGTAACACTTGTTTACAGTAAAAAGGTGTGATGATGATGCCCGAAACCGTCTTTAATGTTGTGCACTGTACTAATTACCGGTTTTATATTACTCAAATGGTACAACTATTTGCTAATCAAGCTGCGATAAACTCTTATTTCATGCCCGACGTCAATAAAAAATAATGGTCGATAGTTAACCCCGCCCCCATAAGCATTCGCGTAACCGATTGGACGATGAACTTCACAGTTTGACGACTGGAAAGTTACCAGATACATCCTTGTCAGCATTTAAATGACCGTTTAATGTTAGAATAATCGATACGCGCGTCATGCTATTCTCTTATCAGTGGATTATCCATTACCCCATGTGGTGTTTATAGCGATTACTTGTGAAAGTAGGTACCGAGTGCTCTTTTAAAACAGGGAATATTGATACACTGATAGGGAAACCTTGATTTTTTTGGACAATCTCCACTTTCTTTTACTGAAAAATACACTGATCGGAAAATTTCAAGCGCCCCGGGGACTCTGATTTCGAAATTCAAGCGCCCCGGCAAGGGGCGCTTAAATGGCCTGGGGAAGGCACTGAATAATAATCCGGGAACCGCAAAACCATGCGCTTTATGCACAGTAATCCAATTATCGGCTGATTGCCCAGCACGTGCGCGCAGTGTGTTAAAACATAAGCAGCTGTTGATTTAAGCGGCTCAAAACTTTGTTTACAAATATTGAAAATGAAATTCTAACTCGTTTTGTTAAATGAATTGTACAAACATCGGGCTTGTAATATTGGATTTCCTACAAGCCCGAATTAAAAAAAACTAGTTTTTTGCTGTCGGACTAGTGCGATTTTCGACGACTGATGCATGTAACAATATTAATTTGAAAATATAACATTTATTCAGTCTTAAATTATAAGCCAGACATCCCGGGTTTGGTAAGATGTTATTTGGGCTTCTAGAAATTAATAATTTATATAGTCAGGCTATTGGATTTTTCTCCTGTTTCTAATATAGAACAATGATTTTGGCTAAATATATTACCCTGAAGACTGAAATTGAACTGTTATTTAAATTATCATGGCACTACCAGTAGCCTAAATAGCCATCAGCTACTAAGTACTAGAATCAGTTGCTGTTCAATTTATGAAAACACAAAAAAATCAAGATGCATTTTATGATTCACACTACATGAAGAATAAATGGTATATTAATAATAAAACACATGTCGGCTACTAATTCAAATTTCTTTTTTATTCTTTTAACAGTTAAATGGCACACTATTTCTAACTTATCATCTCTTTTTCTAAACCAGCATTAATACATTATTGGAAGTCTGAATGTATTTACTAAAAAGTCCTTGCGTTTTCACATTTTAAACAATAAAAAGATCAGCAACACATTATTAATTGAATTTTTGGTAAATAGGTAGAAAATATGGCTTGTCAGCAACTGCTTTACATTAGAACTTGAGCTAAATTAACCGTGGTGGAAAACAGTAAGAGGTCACGGTGGTGTAGTGGATGCGGTGTCCGTCTAGCGATCGGGAGTTCCTGGGTTCGCTCCCTACTCAGGGAGCTTTCTCATTATCTCCTCCATAGACACCAAGTACTGGTTCTTCCCAGGAAATGGACTCAACAGTGTCCACTGCTTGAAATGCTTATTGTGTCGACTAGCAGTATATTTAGATAGATACACATTTGTATTAAGATCGAAATGTGTCGATTTCAAACTGATGCCTGTCAAAACACTTACAATAAATAATTAGATCTTGCCGTACTGCCAAAGTCAGTTTGGTTACTAGCTGCCAACTATTCTAACTACATACAATGATTTTTAATTCAAAAGTATTTTTTACATAGTCAGTGTTTTAGCTTTTTGAAATAACATAGAACTTGTGGTATTAAGATGCATATCTGATCATTGACCTTATTAATTAAGTTCTTACCGTTTTGCGATTTCTCTTGGCAAAAGCACCATAGTTGTCACGTTTCCGTTTGGGGGCTCCTAACTCGTCTGGCCTTAGGGCTTTCGGCTGTAATGCCTTGAAGTTGTCCGTGTCAGGGAACAAAGTTGGCACTGCATCAGGATGCAGCGACAGTCTCATCCCAAAGCCCGCACTCGCCATCACACTCGGGGGGGGGGGGGGGGGGTCGGACAAAGCACTTATCCTCAAAATGTTTTATGCAGAGTTTTGCATATTTGCTTGGCGTAAAGTCCACCACCTTTCCGTCGATAATCCTTCGTGAATTCACGGCTAGAATCCATTTCCGCTTCATACTTTCGTCCTTTGAGAAGCCGAAGAATCCTTTCTTCTCCGTTTGCTTTTCAGAACGAGCATTGCAGCCATACGCTGCACAATGAACCATCTTATAAATCAGTAAATCTTCAATGTCATGTAAAAGTTCGACTCGTAATCAACACAAAAGAGATTATAAATTAAGTATATGCAAGTGAATGATCAACACAGTCTTGTAATCCTTGAAGTTTTGAGGGAAATTTGCATGCTTCAGTGCATACTGTACATAACATGGGAATATTCGTCATGCGCAGTGGTGCACACATACGTCATCGGGGTAAAATAGCGGCGGAAATTGCCGAACGCGTTACGGAAATTCCCGATCTTCAAAATCATCGTTTGTTTAGCTCTAACTTTATTTTTTAATTTTATTTTTTTACTTTGTTGTTATAATATGGTATTACTTTATAAAATATGATCAGTTAAGCAGATTTCTTCTGTTGACCTTTAATTCGGAACTCACGCGCTGTGGAGTTTTCCGATTTCTGAGCGCGCGCGGGAGGTACAAACATTGTCATTAAAACAGTAATGACCAGTAACGTCGATATCCGATTTGCTTCCCATTCAGTAGTGGATAATCAGTATTTAAACGACAGTAGGGTTTCTTTTAGGAAATGTCAAAATTCAAGTCTTTTGTTGTTATTTTTATTACTTATATTATTAATAATTACACATAACAAATCTAACACGGATATGGTACATGTATGTCGAACGATTAATACATCCGTAAACGACATGAAAAAACATACTTTGTCAGCTGTATGGTAATGAAGGAACCTATACAAACGGATTGACATATGCAATATTTCTTCTGAAAAACATTATTCATGTTCAGATTGTTTTTTCGGCATGCTGTATAGATATAGCAAAAAAAAGTAATATATGGTAAAGCTCGTTAGTGATGTGCCTTCTTATCTTAAGGTCTTAGTCTTTAGCGAATAATTTTCTTTAATTTTCAGATTAGATTAAAGAAAAGCATCACAATAGAGCTATATCAATAGACATATAAATATCCAACTGATATGGAACGATATATTAGTTCTAGTAGTACGAAATGACTGAGGATAGTAAGGTTTTTGTTGTTTGGTACTTGTCTATATGATTTTAAATATATTTGAATAGTATAATATATATATATATATATATACGATGGAGTCAATGTCTTGGTAGTTTCGTTGACAAACTGCCATTAAAACTGAATGCCCAGGCATAGGCACAGTATATTCAATGACAAAGTTACTTGACCGAAGCAGTTTACATGGACATGCAGTATTATATCGTGTTACATAGTATTCTTACGAATTAAACACGATCGAGATTAGTTCATCCAAAGAAAAATGATTTAATCATGGTATTTTTTTATTAACTCTAGAGAACGTTTGAGCAGAAAAAAGTGGTGTTTACTATTCAGCGATAAGATAAATTTTTGATTCACTCTCTTTTAAAATATGCTATTCAGCTTTTGTTTGTACCTATCGCGCTTGCTCAAATATCGGAAAAACCCAGACTGGAGAGTTCCGAATAACAACTATTTCAATAATACATGTCTATTTCAAGCATTACGTAGGGAAGTTTTATCACACGCGAATTTAAGCCATTTATATTAATAACAAATGAAATATCGAAGTGTAATCTTGATGGAAGTACAGATATTTCATGCCTAGTGACACAGCTTACTCCTACAATAAGAACAGGAGGACCCTGAGAATCTTTTAACGCTGTCCTGACATACTGTAAAACAGTGGAACAAGTTTCGGAATCCCGGCAATAGAAAGCAATAGAATGTGAAAAATATGTAAACGTGTTGTCATTTCATACCAAATTTTATTAAACTCGTCCAGGAAATTAGTTTGTAAGCACGCCAAAGACTCGCTTGCTAACAAAATTCCTGAACTTAAATAAAATATGGTATGATATGACAACTCGTGTAAGATCCTTTATGTATTTTTTCTTTCAATACTAATGTGGACATATATTATTTTAGACTTTTGTATTGAGGAAATTAAGTATTGGTTCAATTGTATCAATTGTTCCTAACATTTCCTTCTAATTTTAAGTAATGTTAATATGCAAAATGCATAACGAATTCATTTCGGCCCCAACGATTGTTAGCATGTATGCAAGTGCTGAATACACTTGAAAATGTATGCGGAGAAATCGCGAGAAGAAATGCCGTATCACAGATAATGGTTTATTTGAATGTAAAAGAAAAACGTGAGAAACTATCATCATGACATATACGGAACGAAACGTTTAATAACACTTATATGTAAGACTTGTCTATGTAGACTTAAAAATAAAAACAAATTAAAAACTGCAAACATCAGCTGTTCATGTTTTTGTTTGGTTCTTGGGGTTTTATTGTCTTCTTTTAGTCCGGCGCTGTTGAAAGATTGTGTCTGGCATATTCTAAATTTTAACTCGTGCGGTGCATGAATGGGGCATGGTATCTCAGTCCTCACTATATGGAAAATTATTTAAACTGAATGTTTGATTTCGAAACTTCACAATGAAAGCATAATATGCCCATTGACTGTAACCTATGACATTCTTCACGCAATCACAAGAAATTGTCAGATGGTGTAGAACTTCTCCCTATTATTGTGTGTACAGCGGACACAATGTTTCTATAAGTTATCATTGTGACCTTGAACGTTTGCGATCCGAATCGATAAATTAAAAAAGGCTATCATGTTGTACAGACCAATCACTTTATGAAATATATATTAGGGATGTCAACGAATATCCGAATATTCGGTCCCGGACCGAATATTCGGATACTATTTTCCGAATCGAATATTCGGAAGAAGAAAAATAAAAAAAATCGAGTAATTTCAAAGACTTTGTATTCGTGAAATTTGCTTCAAACATTGTACAAAAAGTCGTTCCTCGTGTCATAATGTTTAGTCCGGATAATGCGTCGCTATGGTGATGACAGTATACCGGTCATAAATCCCGCTAATTGCCTAACAAAGACAGTCACTTTGTGTCAAAATTATGATAGGTTCTAATCGCATCGGCAATCAAAACACCGACCTGCACTTGATCCAATGACTCGAATTACATTTAAAATTATCAAAGATTAAATGAGTAAAGGAAAAGCCGACTTGGTGTAAAAAAACAAATAAGACCGTATGGCAATTAAAACACCGACCCGTCTTGATCTAATAACTCGAATTACATTTAACATGATAAAAGATTAAATAAGTAAAGGAAGTGCCGACTTGGTGTGAAAAACAAAAAAGATCGTATGGTTATAATCACGTTGTCCAATCAAAAAAGCTTTTAGAAAATAATTTACTCAACCTCTAACCGAGCAAGAGAATTCTGACGAACTTCAGAGATATTTGCTTGTGAAAATGGAGCCAAACGCTAAACCTCTCGACTGGTGGAAACGTCACGAGAGCGAATTTCCGAAAGTCGCGTATGTTGCTAGGAGTGTTCTATATGTACCTGCAACTTCTATGCCATCTGAGCGCATATTCTCAACCACTGGATTGCTCATCAATAAACTAAGAAATAGACTCGCCAGTGATCTGGTCGACGCAATCGTGTTTTTAAATAAGAACAATGTTCATGTGCCCAGTGACGCCGATCCGAGTGACTTTTAAATGTGGCAACGGTGTTTTGTTTGCATGTGTTCGCTATGTAAATAATACGTTTAAGTTCAGTTCAAATTATTTATAGATCTAACTGTTTTGTCATGTAATTATTTTGTCGTCATGTAAATATTATGTTTCTCGTTCTATTGTTGATGTACAATATTAAAGCACGTGTTCGCTATGTAAATACTATGTTTAAGTTCAGCTTAAATTATTTATAGATCTAACTGTTTTGTTATGTAATTGTTTTGTCGTCATGTACATATTATGTTTCTCGTTCTATTGTTGATTTACAATATTAAAAGTTTAAAAACAGTTTTCGTCATTCAATTTTAACAATTAGCGACGGCAATGCTGTGTCAATATTTAGTCACTTCCGGGGAACTTCCGGTAAAAACGAAAGTAGAATTCATGGAGTAATGGTACGGTAAACATAGTTGATTTTTTTCTAACAGATGTTGACCGAATATCCGAATATTCGTTCGGAAGGATGACCGAATATCCGAATACCAATATCGGTATTCGTTGCCATCCCTAATATATATACATTTTGAAATTAATCTCGTTGACCTTGAACCTAAAATCGTTGTGGATTTTGAATATAATAAAAATCAACCATTATGGGAAATAATAATGCTCTTCATTGAAAAGTTCTGATGTTTTAGCTAAAGAACTTGCCTTAATGACCCCTGTGATCTGACCTTTGATATATTGCTGGACGTTACTTTTTAAGAGTCATATGTAACAAGCAACAATTTATTCCTGTTCTTCTTCAGTGTCCTAGTTCATCGACTCTAACGTCTAAATCTATCCACGCAAATTTTTATTTTAGATCTTTTATCCCAATGGAATAAAAAATGTCGGGACTTCCGGAAGACGATACGGGAGATGAATCCAGAGATGACATCGACGCGTCGCTCTTATTTGGAGTGACTTGACGCACTTTGCATCCGTTTAACGGCAGTGCTTCAGGTTCGAGATCTATAAATACATTAAGAGAGGTTAGATTCTCTTCCCGCACGTATTTATAACAATTTACCGCATTAAAAAAACTATAGTCTACACATTTTATGAGCACGTGTGGCTTTGAATTTATGTAAATATGAATTGGGATATACATATTGGAATGTTGATTCAAAAGAGAAATTAATTAGTTTATAACCATTGATGTTATTGTTTAGTATTGATGATGCTTTTATTTTCAGTAATTCTCACCGGTGTTCGCCTGCAGAGCCTTGCGTCTGTAAGACATGAAGTGTGAGGTAGTGTACGGCGTGTATCGTGCCGCACTTGACATTCTAGTTGACAAGTTACCTTCACCTTTTAATCTCGGCGAGACTCTCTAGGTCGTCTGTGGAAGTGCGTGCGTAGCAACGCCACTAGCGATGCTGTAGTTTGGAATTTCCGACTACCGATCTATGCAGTTCAATGGCCAAACCTCGCTTTTGTTGTCCAGATTGACATCACGTGACGTCAGAGATGCGTTTGAAACGTCATCCAAGCGGAAGTTTCTTCTGTCTGTCGTCTGCAGCGACCAATTGCCAACAGATTGATTAGTCTATATCAAAACAATAAAACTAGTAAAATTATGGCATAAAACAATCATCAATAAGCGACTTAATCACCTTAAAATATTATGTTATCTTATAATTTAATCAAAATAAATGTCTACGTTTAAATTAATGTATATAATTATGGCTCATTATTTCAACTTTATAAACACATTATATCTGAGTTAATACTAACATGTTCGTGCATGATTTTGTGAAGAGTATAATTATCTTGAATTTGATATCATTGCAGTCTTCCGGTAATCTTAATCGACACTCACACTACGAGACATTCCTTATATATACGCGGATTAGCAGGAACCGTTAACAGAATCGAGTGAACTCAAAACACAGAGAGCAAACTGCTAACTCGGTCCTTACGCGAGTCTGAAAATAATTCAAATTGTTCTGGCAATCACAACGATGTAACGAGCTTTCAAAGGGCCGATCTTTCACAAATTGTGAACCGTTCAAGCACTATGTGTGTTTGGATTGCCTACCTTTGTTCAATGATTGCGCGTGACGAACACTAGATTTACGTCGAACAGTACCACGAGTAGGTGATGAGTTAATTACAACGTGTCTATTTACAAACATTCCCGTCACTGTGATCTTTCCAATCAAACTTGTTTTTTGAGGCTATGTGCATGCAAATGTATTATCGCATTACACGATATATTAATACTTAATGTAACTATATCATCGAAAGGAACTTCCAAAACATACGAAGTGAAAATAATAAAGACAATATAGGCTTTTTCACCAAAAAGGTCATAAATCGTACAATTTCTACACAAAAATAAATATTTATATTAACATGAATTTTTTAATCACCATTTATTAACGTTAAAGAAGGTGCGCATTTTGGCTTGAAAATCATTGAACGTCTATCACGGACCTTTATCACGATGTTTGGCGCTTTTCATGCAAAAATGCTAGCGTTTTGCACTCTTCTTGTCGAGCATGATAGCTGATTTTATGTAATTCGAGAGACTTATATTCGTTATGTGAATGTCTTGTGTTTTTGCACAATTTGTTTGTATTTGTTTATGTAGTTCTTAACTAAATAATTTAAAGTTGATCATATAGTGTAGGTTTTATCAATTGAATACACTTGTCTTAAGTTTCAGCAGTTTTTCATGCAATATAATTAAGAGTGTATTACAAATCCAAATTTAGACGACAAAGGCCCTTGTTTGCAAGTTTTCGTTTTAAGGAGTGTTTTGAGTATACATGTTAACGAAAATTAAAAGCAATAAAGGCATAGAAATTGTTCCATTTTGTGTAATCAGAGGATATGTAGTACCGCATTTTGTTGTATACCCAACATCGGTCTTGTTAACTTAAGTGACTTCACATTTCGGTCAGCACACTTCGTTGAAGTATAACGTATACTAGTATATAGTAAAACAAAACGTTCAATATCTTCAGTGTCATAATTCAACATTTTTATCATAATAAATATCATCATTTTCATTGTTATTATCATATCGTCTACGAAATAATCGCCACCGTCATCATTAGCATCAGCATGTTTACGCATATGTTTTCTGATCACTAGATTATCAACCTTGCAACTATAGGTATAAACCATTTGCTTTGGTATGCAAATAAGAGAAATACTTTTGTCTGGTAACTGAATTATTGTTTGCAACACGGAATTATGAGACGATGGCGACAGTAGCTGTGATTATTCTACTTGTGTTGTTGTTGATGATGATATGAAAAAGATGATGTTTTGAAAAATGATGATAAAAAGGAAGAGGATAAGGATAAAGAGCGAAGATCACAACGATTATGTTCGACTTCAAACTACTTTTATTGTATAATCACTTACAACAAACTTTCAACACATAGCATGATGTTAAAAAAGTATCGTTTACAGAAAAGTTGGTACCGACAGAAACTTAGTTTGGTTTTGACAACACATGTTGGGTTGACACCAAGCATGACCAAACAGGGTGCAGTTGCGTTTGTTTATTTGTCCAATAATAGTTGCTCTCATATGAGTGGAATGCTAAAGTGTTAAGAGATTTGTTGACAAAATTAATGTTTAAACGAAGTGGTGCAGTTTTAGTACAAAACATTCTGTAAGTTCATAAATAAATTATCGTTAAATCATTGGATTGTGGTATATTAGTTTTAATGTAAATGTACTTTGTAGATGTTTTTAATACAAATTATCGTTCGTCATCGCTTATTGTAAACTAGAAGCTTTATTGTAAGCTTTATTGCTGAAATAAATGCTGTTCTTGTTGTTGTAGATAAAATAAATTAAAAAAAAATAAACGCCTCAAGAACACACGTTATATCAATAAAAAAAGGTTCAGTTCCAGCAACAACGAACCATGGTTCACTTAAGCCAAGCATTATTCAATGTATATATGTTCTCAATAGTGTTTCTAAAATTTAAATTTATCTATACTCGAGGACGATCGCAACGAATTCGAAATCGGAATTACACGCATTCGTTTTAATGTTTTGGTTCGCATGAATACTGTAGAGGTTTTCCTGTTGACAATATATTTGCTCCATCCGATAATGAAGAACTATAAGTAAAAAGAATCATTCATTAACTATTCGCATGACGTAAAAAGCCTTTATCCATGATATTTAAGAACAGTTTTTATAATCAAAGCAATTTTCAAACCCATAAAAGGGCTGTTATTTGTCATTAAATCATTTCAATTGAACAAGGCTTAAGTTTTTAAAAACAAGATACACTTCTGCATATGTAATAACTTTACGGCAAACTTACCGGTAAATTACATATATAAAAAAGCCTTTGCGTGCATATGATTCACTTTAATACATACGATCGGGAGCTTGGAGTCTAAACCTATGTTTAATTCAAACAAAAAGGATGTCAAATGCGATATTGGGGAAATAGCTTTGATAACCCAACACCTCCGGACCTCCCAAATATGACTTGAATAAAGACCTGTATATATATTGGGTAATTTTCGAAACAAACTGTAGCCAGGTTTGGAGGGAAAGCGTATGGAATTGTATATAATGAGAATTAGCACCATTCAAAAATAAAATATGGGAAACATAATTTATCGTTTATGTTTTTCTGTAGAACATTTATACAAAGGAGATAAAATAACACACACACCTATAAATAGCTTTATTATAGTTTGGAATACCAGATTACTCCTTATGATTACTAATAAACCAATCAAAATAGCCAATAGATTTAATTCGGAACTCACGCGCTGTGGAGTTTTCCGATTTCTGAGCGCGCGCGGGAGGTACAAACATTGTCATTAATACAGTTATGACCAGTAACGTCGATATCCGATTTGCTTCCCATTCATTCAGTAGTGGATAATCAGTATTTAAACGACAGGAGGGTTTCTTTTAGGAAATGTCAAAATTCCAGTCTTTTGTTGTTATTACTATTACTTATATTATTAATAATTACACATAACAAATCTAACACGGATATACAGTACATATATGTCGAACGATTAATACATCCGTAAACGACATGAAAAAACATACTTTGTCAGCTGTATGGTAATGAAGGAACCTATACAAACGGATTGACATATGCAATATTTCTTCTGAAAAACATTATTCATGTTCAGATTGTTTTTTCGGCATGCTGTATAGATATAGCAAAAAAAGTAATATATGGTAAAGCTCGTTAGTGATGTGCCTTCTTATCTTAAGGTCTTAGTCTTTAGCGAATAATTTTCTTTAATTTTCAGATTTGATTAAAGAAAAGCATCACAATAGAGCTATATCAATAGACATATAAATATCCAACTGATATGGAACGATATATTAGTTCTAGTACTACGAATGGACTGAGGATAGTAAGGATTTTGTTGTTTGGTACTTGTCTATATGATTTTAAATACTAGTTTATGTTTATTTATGTTTATTGTTTATTAAACAATCCATCCAGAAGGCCAAAAGCCCAAGTGGACAAAGCAAGCATACACGATACAGTGTTTACACAATACACAGTTTATGATTATACAAAATAAAGTTATGCAAAGAAATAAAATCGTTTGGTTACAACGGTGCATACATGAATTATTATACATTGTGAATTATTATACATTTTTTAAATATATTTGAATAGTATAATATATATACGATGGAGTCAATGTCTTGGTAGTTTCGTTGACAAACTTCCATTAAAACTGAATGCCCAGGCATACGCACAGTATATTCAATGACATAGTTACGTGACCGAAGCTGTTTACACGGACATGCAGTATTATATCGTGTTACATAGTATTCTTACAAATTAAACACGATCGAGATTAGTTCATCCAAAGAAAAATGATTTAATCATGGTATTTTTTATTAACTCTAGAGAACGTTTGAGCAGAAAAAAGTGGTGTTTACTATTCAGCGATAAGATAAATAATTGATTCACTCTCTTTTAAAATATGCTAGTCAGCTTTTGTTTGTTCCTATCGCGCGTGCTCAAATATCGGAAAAACGTAGACTGGAGAGTTCCGAATAACAACTATTTCAATGTCTATTTCTAGCAATACGTAGGGAAGTTTTATCACACGCGAATTTAAGTCATTTATATTAATAACAAATGAAATATCGAAGTGTAATCTTGATGGAAGTACAGATATTTCATGCCTAGGGACACAGCTTACTCCTACAATCATTACAGGAGGACCCGGAGAATCTTTTAACGCTCTCCTGACATACTGTAAAACAGTGGAACAAGTTTCGGAATCCCGGCAATAGAAAGCAATAGAATGTGAAAAATATGTAAACCTGTTGTCATTTCATACCATATTTTACTAAACTCGTCCAGGAAATTAGTTTGCAAGCACGCCAAAGGCTCGCTTACTAACAAAATTCTTGAACTTAAATAAAATATGGTATGATATGACAACTCTTGCAAGATCTATGTATTTGTTTCTTAATACTTATGTGAACATATATTATTTAAGACTTGTGTATTGAGGAAATTAAGTATTGGTTCAATTATATTAATTGTTCCTAACATTGCCTTCTAATTTTAAGTAATCTTAATATGCAAAATGCATAATGAATTCATTTCGGCCCCAACGATTGTTATCATGTATGCAAGTGTTGAATACACTTGAAAATGTATGCAGAGAAATCGCGAGAAGAAATGCCGTATCACAGATAATGGTTTATTTAATTTTAAAAGAAAAACGTGAGAAACTATCATCATGACATATACGGAACAGCTGTTCATGTTTTTGTTTGGTTCTTGTGTTTTTATTTCCCTATTTTAGTTCGGCTGTGTTGAAAGATTCTGTCTGGCATATTCTACATTTTACCTCGTGCGGTCCATGAATGGGGCATGATATCTCAGTCCTCTGAATACGGAAAATTATTTAAACTGAATGTTTCATTTCGAAACTTCACAATGAAAACATAATATGCCCATTGACTGTAACACATGACATTCTTCACGCAATCACAAGAAATTGTCAGATGGTGTAGAACTTCTCCCTATTATTGTGTGTACAGCGGACAAAATGTTTCTATAAGTTATCATTGTGACCTTGAGCGTTTGCGTTCCGAATCGATTAATCAAAAAAGGCCATGATGTTGTACAGACCAATCACTTCATGAAATATATATAAATTTTGAAATTCATCTCTTTAATCTTGAACCTAAAATCAGGGAGGATATTGAATTCATTAAAAAAAAATCAACCATCATGAGAAATATGAATGCTCTTTATTGAAAATTTTTGATGTTTTAGCTAAAAAAAAAACAATAAATGAACCCTGTGATCTGACCTTTGATCTATTGCTGGCCGTGAATGTTTAGGAGTTGTATGTAACAAGTAACAATTCATTCGTGTTCTTCTTCAATGTCTGAGTTCGTCGACTTAAACGTCTGGATCTAGAAATGCTAATTTTTATTTCATGTCTTCTATCGCAATGAAAACACACTGATTATCAAATATAGAAATATATATAACCAGATATGTTTTATAAGAACAAAAAAATAACGTTATCAAAAAATAAGACGGTGACCCATGTTAAACTGTTTACTTTTAAACAAAACATGAAACAAGAATGAGCATAGCTAGGTTTTAACACAATTATAAACAATTACAGTTAACAAACAATGAAACGCAAACGTGATTTACTATAATGTATACGGCATAACTATAATGTATAATGCAAAGATTGCAAGCCATCGCCTGTGGAATACGTTGGTAGTGTGTAATGGTGATGTCTGTAACCCTGTGACGTCATCGCGTGTTGCGCCGACGTCATCAATGGATTTGTTAGCACAGACGACCACGATGGCATACTGGTTGTCATGGGAACTGACGAGAAATACGGCGAGTTCGGTGTGAGGTCATATGTTGACACACGAGGATGTCCTGGAAGTAGCTGGTTGTAGTTGTTTGGGCTGAGCGCGCCTGTTTTCATCCACGGGAAATTGAAATGAGTTGAGTGTTGCAGTGATTGCGAGATCATGTTTCCGTATATGTTGGCGTTTGAGGGAACATATGACAACATCGGAGACACTGGCATGAACGGATGACCAGATAAGTTGTTCATGTTGTCATTGACTCGCCTACGCCATCTCGCGCGTTTGTTTTGAAACCAGATCTGAAAATAAAGGAATCGAGACTATAAAATGCACTTGTTATGAAGTCTTGATTTTTAAAGTGGATACATTGAATGGCCAAAACAGTAATTCATCATCAAAATAACGTGAAATGCTTGTTAAGTTGGATATGATTTTCGCCCCTCATTCGAAATCATCTGCAAGGAAATCGATAAAAGAAAACGTGGACATCGATGCAATCATTTTTTTTCGTCAAGACGACACAAATAAACATGTATGTCTTATGCCCATCACTCATGTGATGCAGTGTATAAATGTATGGATCGTGAACAGAATGCCATGAGTTTATCCTAAGCTTTGTATTTTTTTTAATTGACTGTTTAGTTATCAATACTTCATGAATAATGTCTAATTAATCTTATTTGAACAGTAACACAAGGAGCTCAAGGTAATACATTAAGTTAATCTTACTCAAAATGTATATTTTATCTGGTTTTAATATGTTTGTTACTTACATGTTTATACGTGTTTAATAGATGTTAAAGTAAAAAAAAAACAATTCACGTTAAATCTGATTTCAAGTAGTATCGGTATGAAAACGGTTAACTTATTACTGCAAAATTGAATGTGTACACTTAATTTTACACAAAAATTGGTGTGATTAATGTACAGATTAATTTCTGACCTAAAACAAACCTTATTCGCGTCGGTTACTAGATATCAACCATTTAGTATTTCCAACCAGTTACCTTTGTGCACATTGGTGAAAGTGGAATCGTAGATTTATTAACATTAAAATAAGAAGGTGTCTTCAAAAATTCGTAACAATTACCCACGATATATAGTATCTAAATTTAGGATCGTCTAAGGATTTTAACGGGATATTGAACAGAAAAAAATTGAATCTATAATGCATTATGTATGCTAGTGACTGGCAACTAGCCTACTTGATAAAGAGGTATGCGGAGATTGGCCACAGAGGGGGTTTCAGTACCATTCCTCGCACTTGTTATATGACCGGGACAAGGATCGACACCACGATCATCGGAATGTCAGTATACCAGTAAGTAAATATTGATATGTATGTCTATATGAAATGCTTCAAACAACAACGCTAGCAAAAGAGACGCACCTTGATTTTGTTCTCTGGCACTCCGAAGTCCTTGGCAACGTTCTCCATCATCTCTGACTCGGGGTAAGGATTCTCGTGGAAGAGTTTCAACAACGTCTGTATCTGTTCATTTGTGTAGTTTATTCGCGCCTTTTTCTTGTTTATCTGCTCGGAGCTGGTTTCCGGGCTGGTGACCGGCTGCTCATGGATGGACTCCGGGGAAGCGCGCTCACTTCCGGAAGACATGTCGGGACTTACGGAAGACGATATGGGAGAATGAATCCAGAGATGACATCGACGCATCGCTCTTATTTGGAGTGACTTGACGCACGTCGCATCCGTTAAACGGAAGTGTGTCAGGTTCGAGATCACCTATACATACATAAAGAGATATTGTTTAGTGCTTTCCCGCACACATTTATTACAATTTATCGCATTAAAATATGTACTCTGCACATTGTATGAGCAAGTGTGTCTTTGATTTTAGGTTAAGACAATCAAAATTGATTAAATATACACAGGGATAAACATATTGGAATATTTATCAGATTGAAATAGAGCGATAAAATTATTCATTTACATTTAATGTTTAGTATTAATATTGCTTTTTCAGTAATGCTCACCGGTGTTCGACTGAAGAGCCTTGTGTCTGTAAGACAGGAAGTGTGATGTAGTATACGGCGTGAAACGTGCCGCACTGGACATTCTGGTTGTGGACTGACCGTCACCTTTCAATCGCGGCAAGACTCTCTGGATAGTTTGAGGAAGCGCGTGCGTAGCAACGTTACTAGCGATGCTGCAGTTTGGAACGTCGGACAACCGATCTGTGCAATTCAATGGCCGAACCTCGCTTTTATTGTGCAGATTGACATCAAGTGACGTCAGAGATGCGTTTGAAACGTCATCCGCGCGGAAGTTTCTGTCTGTCGTCTGCAGGCACCAATTGCCAACTGATTGAAAAGTCTGTATCATAACAATAAAATGTGTATTATTCTGGTATAAAGCAATCATCAATAAGCGACTTAATCACTGTAAAATATGTAAAGAAGTATGTGTACTTTATGAATAAATTGTATCCGAGTTAAAACTTACATGTTCATGCATGATTCTGTGAAGGATATAGTTATCTTTAATTTGATGTAATTAGTAGTCTAATCACAATTGGCACTCACACTACGAGATATTCCTTATATATATAAGCGGGTAAGCAGGAACCGTTGACAGAATCGAGTGAACTCAAAACACAGAGAGCAAACTGCTAACTCGGTCCATTGTGAGTCTGAAAACAATTCAAATTGTTCTGGCAATCACAACGATGTAACGAGCTTTCAAAGGGCCGATCATTCACACATTGTGAACCGTTCAAGCACTATGTGTGCTTGGATTGCCTACCTTTGTTCAATGATTGCGCATGACAAACACGTGATTTATATCGGACAGTACCACGAGTAGGTGATGAGTTAATTATAACGTGTCACTAATTACAAACATTCCCGCCACTGTTATCGTTCCAATTAAACTTGATTTTGAGGCTATATGCATGTAATCTCCTATGACACGATATATTAATACTTAATTTAACAATATCATCGAAGGAGATTCCCAAAATATACGAAGTGAAAATGATTAAAACAATAAATGCCTTTTCACCAAAAAGGCCATAAATCGTACAATTTCTACACAAAAATATATATTTATATTAACATGTTCTTTAAATAACCATTCAATAACGTTAAAGAAGGTGCGCATTCTGGTTTTAAAATCATTGAACGTATATAGGAATAGTAGTGGTAATGACAGTGTAAATCTAAACAATAAAAAGATATCAAAACAAAGAGGCCCGTCCAGCGAGGAACAGATTTCAGACACTTCTTTTTCAGTAAGTGATTTACTTGGTCTTACAAACTCTGTATTATATGGCGAAGAAGTCAGTGAAGTCAGTGATATATCAAACACAAGTGTGTTTCTAAATAACCACGAATTCTGCAAAGCGCCAAAGGATACCACCATGGCCGGCGCTCAACCAACATTGCAGGATGTTATGAGTGCCCTAGGAGTAATTAGTGGGCGACTTACTGCAGTTGAGCAAAAATTACAATGCTTAGACAACATGGATCAGCGTATGGCAAAAATGGAAAAGGACATTAAAACCCTTTGGTTGGATCTTGACGAAAGAGTAAAAAAAGGTTGACGAGCGCGTGTCGATGCTCGAACACGTCACAGCGGGGGCGGACATTGCGGCGGCACAGGTCTCTAGCAGGATCGGCGGCCTTGAACGGGAGCGCGACAGCCTTCGGGACGACCTCGTGTACATGAAATCGCAAAGTATGCGAAACAACCTTGTATTCACTGGCGTGCCGGAAGTGGACAAAGAGACGCCTGAGGTCACGGAGTCGATACTTAGAAAGCACATTAACGAGGCTCTAAATATTATAAAAGAAACGGCGGACACAATTAAGTTCGAGCGAGTTCATAGATCGCCGGTGGAACATACCCGTGGGAAAATTCGTTCAATAATTGCCAAGTATTCTTTTTTCAAAGACAAGGAAATAGTGAGACGGCAGTGGAAGCATCTCAATGGGACAGGATTTAACGTTTACGAACAGTTTCCACCGGAAGTTCTCATTTGAAAACTTGGGTTCTTGACTCCATGTGCAATCTTCAAGCGAGAACCTAGGTTTTCATTCTGAGAACCTAGGTTCTCATTTTGAGAACCTAGGTTCTCATGAGAAACCTAGTTTCTTGGGATTATGCGTCGAACCGCTTGCCATATAGCTGCTTGCCATATCCGTGGTTTTCATTTGGGAACCATAGGTTCTCTGAGAACCTAGGTTCTCTTGAGAACCTAGGTTCTCATTATGAGAACCAAGGTTCTCATAGAACCTAGGTTCTCATGAGAACCTAGGTTCTTTGAAAACCTAGGTTCTCATAGAACCTAGGTTCTCATAGAACCTAGGTTCTCTGAGAACCTAGGTTTTCAGAGAACCTAGGTTCTCAAAGAACCTAGGTTCCATGAGAACCTAGGTTCTCAGAGAACCTAGGTTTTTAGATCCCTAGGTTTTCAGAATTACGCGTCGGACGGCGTAAACTTGCTCGTTTGGAATACGGGACACATTATTCAGGGCGCAAGATCACTGGGGTTCACATATGATTACACACGGGCTGGACAGAATGAAAACACGCCGTTAAGAACTTTATTTTTGCAGGTATCTCAAGTTATTGAAATATGTTTGCAAAGTCTTTAGCGCATAAGTTTTTCTTGCAATGTTGCCGATATCTTACGATTGAATAAAACATTATTACACATAATCAATAGAGATAAAACTTTATACCATAATGATTGCTTCCTACATGTAGGTCACAGACGTACCTAAAAAAGAAAACTGCACCGTACAGTCGTTTGAGGCCTGAACAAGGGAACTGAATATTTGAAACTCATTCAATGCTGTTACAATGTATTATGTAACGATTGATCTGAATTTTTAGTCTCAAAATAATATTTACAATTAAAGATGTATTTCATAAACAGTTCAATTTTTTATTAACGTGTTCAGACCAATGTCGACCGATTACTTTACTAATTTCATTCCTCAAGAACACCCATGCACGGAAACATGAACAAGAAGCGGTCACCGACGGCTAATGCCTGTTGTCACAAATATTCAACAGATAAGTTTCGTAGAATATTACTGAGCATTGTCTGAACATTGTTCAGAAAATGCTCTTGGGGAGAAACATTCACGGTTTCACGCCTATTTCTATTCATTTTACACATATGCCGCCAGCGTGTACCAAGCAATGGGAGACAACTGGAGGTTAATTATTGCAAGCGATTCGACGCATAATCCCAAGAAACTAGGTTTCTCGTGAGAACCTAGGTTCTCATGAGAACCTTGGTTTACGAAATCCCAAGAAACCAGGTTTCTCACGAGAACCTAGGTTCTCATGAGAACCTAGGTTCTCATGAGAACCAAGGTTTATGAAATCCCAAGAAACCAGGTTTCTCATGAGAACCTAGGTTCTCATTTGAAAACCTTGGTTTACGCTTGAGAACCTAGGTTCTCATGAGAAACTAGGTTTTTCATGAGAACCTAGGTTCTCATAGACACATAGAACTTAGGTTCTCATGAGAACCTAGGTTCTCATGAGAACCTAGGTTCTCATTCTGAGAACTTAAGTTCTCGTTTGGTATCCTAGGTTTTCACAAGAACAAGAACCAAGGTTTATGAAATCCCAAGAAACCAGGTTTCTCATGAGAACCTAGGTTCTCATTTGAAAACCTTGGTTTACGCTTGAGAACCTAGGTTCTCATGAGAAACTAGGTTTTTCATGAGAACATAGGTTCTCATAGACACATAGAACTTAGGTTCTCATGAGAACCTAGGTTCTCATGAGAACCTAGGTTCTCATTCTGAGAACTTAAGTTCTCGTTTGGTATCCTAGGTTTTCACAAGAACCTAGGTTCTCATTTGAAAACCTAGGTTCTCATGAGAACCAAGGTTCTCATTTGAAAACCTAGGTTCTCATGAGAACCTAGGTTCTCATTCTGAGAACCAAGGTTCTCATTGTGAGAACCTTGGTTCTCATGAGAAACCTAGTTTCTTGGGATTATGCGTCGAACCGCTTGCCATATTTGACTCCTTTGCGGGTTCCATATTAAATTATTCCGCAGAAGTATGGGGTTTTAACAAGTCAGATGACATCGAACGCATACATTTAAAATTTGCAAACGATTACTTCAGGTTAAAATAAATACATGTAATGTTGCTGTTTATGGAGAATTAGGTAGATATCAATTGTATGTAAACAGGTTTGTAAAAATTACAAAATATTGGTTTAAAATGTTAACCAGTGAAAATATTATTATGCAAATTGTTGACAAACAAGCTTTTAACGATTGCAATAAAGGTTTTACAAATTGGGTCACACATGTCAAAAACATGTTAAATAATTATGGATTTGGTTATGTATTTGAAAATCAAAATGTTGTGCAAATAAATAGTTTTATTAGAGAATTCAAATGTAGACATGTTGACAATTTAAGACAAGAGTAGTATGGTAAACTGAATAGCAGTCCTGTATTAGATATGTATAAAGTTTTTAAAACCTCTTTTGAATATGAAGAATATTTGGACTTACTTACTAGACGTCTGCGTTTATTTTTTGTAAGAAAAAGAGTCTCTTCACATCCGTTGAGAATTTAAACTGGCAGATATGCCCAAAACAATATTCCACGCAATGAACGATGTTGTTTATGTTGTAATGACACTGATTTAGAAGACGAATATCATTTTATATGTATATGCCGATGTTACATTGATTTAAGAAAAAAATATATAAGTAATACATATTATATTAATCCATCTGTGTATAAATTTCACAAATTATTAGTTTCTTGTGATAAATTAGTAATTTCCAATGTATGCAAATATATAAAAGAAGCTCTAGTTGTAAGAAATACAATCCTAAACAATACTGTTGAATAGATTTCACCACCCCTCGTTAGAACTTATGTGTTCTTACCATATATTATGTTTAATTGTATTGATTTTATGTTATATAATGTTATGTTATTATTCGCATTCACGTGACAGAATATGATGTGTGTTTTTAGTATTAAGACGATGTACTATTGTATAAGTCTGAATAAACTATGTCTGTCTATATCACGGACCTTTATCACGATGTTTGGCGCTCTTCATGCAAAAGTGCAAGCGTTTTGCACTCTTCTTGTCGAGCATGAAAGCTGGTTTAATGTAATACGCAAGGCTCGTAATGTCATTGGATTGTGTTTTTGCACATTTTTTTTGTTTTTGTAAAAGCAGTGTTTTCTTTATTAAATATTTTATAGTTGGACATATATTGTATGTTTTATCAATTGAATACATTTGACCTAAGTCTTAGAAATGTTTCATGCAATTTGATAATTAGTGTTTGAAAGGGCCTTGTTTGAAAGTTTTTGTTTTAAGGATTGTTTTTAGTATAAACTAACAATAAAAGCGATAAAGGCACAGAAATTGTTTGATATTGTGTAATCAGAGGATCTGTAGAACCACATTTTGTTGTATACCCAGCATCGGTCTTGTTAACTTAAGTGGCTTCTTATATTCAGCACCACACTTCGTTGAAGTATAATGTATATATTATATAGTCAAACAAAACGCTTCATCATTTTCATTGTCATAATTCAACATTTTTATCATAATAAATATCATCTTCATTGTTATTATTATATCGTCTACGAAATAATGACCACCGCCATCATTTGCATCAGCAGCTTCAGGCAGAGTTTTTCTGATCACTAGATTATCAACCTTGCAATTATAGGTCAAAACATTTGCTTTGATATGGAGATAAGAGCAATACTTTTGTCTGGTAATTGAATTATTGTTTGAAACACGGAATTATGAGACGATGGCGGTAGTAGCAGTTATGATTTTGCTTGTGTTGTTGTTTATAATGATAAAGATGATGTTCGGAAAAATGATGATGATATAAAGATGATGTTCGGAAAAATGATGATGTAAAGGAAGAGGAAAAGTATAAAGAGCGGATATCACACCGATTATGTTCCACTTCAAACTACTTTTATTGTAAAATCACTTACAACAAACATTAAACACATAGCATGATGTAAAACAAGTCTTGTTAACAGAAAAGTTGTTACCGACAGAAACTAACTTTGGTTTTGACAACACATGTTGGGTTGACACCAAGCATGACCAAACAGGGTGCAATTGCGTTTGTTTATTTGTCCAATAATAGTTGCTCTCATATAAGTGGAATGTTAAAATGTTAAGAGATTTGTTGAGAAAATTAATGTTAAAAGGAAATGGTGCAGTGTTGGTACAAAACATTCTGTAAGTTCATAAATAAATGATCGTTAAATCATTGGATTGCGGTTTATTAGTTTTAAAGTTAATGCACTTTGAAGATGTTTTTAATACAAATTATCGTTCATTATCGCTTATTGTAAACTAGAAGCTTTATTGTAAGCTGTATTGCTGAAATAAATGCTTTTCTTGCTGTTGTACATAAAATAAATTTAAAAAAAACGCCTGAAGAATATACGTTATATCAATAAATAAGGTTCAAATGCAGCAACAACGAAACATTATTCAATGTATATGTTCTCTATGGAACGGTATTTAGGTAAAAATTACACCCTTCTTAATGACTGTGTCACGATTCTTGATGGTACTTTCAATTTGTATGTAGACACCTGTTCATGCTTGATGACACATACATCTTGCCTGATGACCAATGTCTATTTACATTCTGCTTAATGGTATCATTCATGTGTACAGATGCAACATTATTGTTCGTTAAGTGCATGCTGGGTATGTGTATGTTGGTTTGTGCAGAGAGACTTGTGCAATCAGCGCAGTGCATAATGGAATCAAACATTGATGCGTTGGATAAATTAACGCGATGGCAAGATGTGAGTTTAACCCAAGCACAAAGCAACATACACACAACATACAATCATGCATGATGCAATGATGTCAATTGACATTCGTTCCGAAATGCTACGGACGACTACGGAAATTAACGGCGTATAACGGAAATTTATGTAATAGCAGAAGTTGCGCCCCTTTGTGTGATATTTGCTACTGATACGACATTAACCGCGTGTTTGTAGACGTAACTTTTTTTTGTTAATGACTAACCATGATTTGTGTACAGTCATTTACCTTCAATAACCAAAGAAACTCTATGAATATAGTTCAATATATGCTACTTATACATGTATGCAGAGCTCCAGATAAAACGCTTAAAGTCGTAAAAAAATGAATTGAATTTAGTAAAAAAGTAGACTTAAATTCTCTGCGTACGGTTACACATTGAAAAAATAAAATAAGAATTAAAAATTGCGATCATGCGTAAAACTCAATATCAATGCATATAATGTAAACATTTCATCAATGAGTTCTCACTCGTCTAGGCCCTCATTAAAATTATGAAATCAACAGCACTTTAACGTTATTAAGAATTATAGACCATCTTTAAAACAGTCGAAAAGCCAAACGTTTTCCATTATCTGGTCCTTTTTTCACAAAAAGTCTGCTGTAACCCGGCAATGCCATGAGCTCTTCTTAGACTATAAACCTAAATGCTGATGTGCCAAAAATTATACTTGCCGGTTTCATATCTCCGAACTAATATGTAATACGCCCGGTGTTTTTATATGCGGATTAATGCTCTGTTTTAGATCCATAATTCATGAACGCCTTAAAATTTTCAAAAATTAACACCGGATTAATTTTCAACGACATTTTTTCATACGCATTTGATATAAATATTATAGAGCTGAACAAAAAATTAAATTAAGCCGTTTTCCCGGCACACGGGCTGGATATACACCTTTTAAAAAACGCTATAACTATTACAGTACTTGTGCACTTAATTGATTATAAACAATGACGGTTGAAATCCGTGCGTGGGATTTTTTCTGGTAACCAAGAGCGACGTCAACGTTCATGAAGCCTTTCATTCATAAATGTATATGCGTCGGGTGCCAAAACCAGCATCACCAACACATCAGCTCCGTTATGTCCTGAATAAAATACATGTAAACATGAGTACCAACTGCAACTAACAAATATCAAAAACATTCACGGCAGTCAATTTCTTGTGTATGCCTACTGTTCTCAATGGCAATAATAAACGTTTTTTAATGGAGGTTATAAAACAAAGGGAACTAATTCAGCTAAAATGGTTCGGATGTTTTCTCTATTTTTTTCGAAAAGTAATTTATTCAACATTCGGAAAATAAACGTGCGCCACCTGCTGTCATAATTTGGTAACTTGCATTCTGCTGAGTTGCATTCTGCTTACTGCCTGTTGCTAACTGCCGTTGCCGTAATGGCGCTTAGTGGCAAAACCGATTATGACTGGTTTCAGGAATAATGAACACACAAACATTGGATAGTCACCGAGCATGTTGCATCAATCATCAAGTATAACCGAAAAGACAACAAGCATGTTGGAATTGTCATTAAGCATATTAGAATAAACATCAGGCATAATGTAAATATTCACCATGAGTGATGTAATGTTGCAACAATCATCAAGTATAAACGAATAGACAACAAGCACGTTGGAATTGTCATGAAGCATATTAGAATAAACATCAGTCATAATGTAAATATTCACCACGAATGATGTAATTTTTACCTAAATACCGTTTCATAGTTCTCAATAGTGTTGCTAAAATTTGAATTTATCTATAATCGAGGACGATGGCAACGAATTCGCAATCGAAATTAAACGCATTCGTTTTTAATGTTTTAGTTCGCATGAATACTGTAGAGGTTTTCCTGTCGAAAATATTTTTGCTCCATCCGGTAATGAAGAACTATAAGTATAAAAAGTCATTCACTAACTATTCGCATGACGTAAAAAAACGCCTTTATCCATGACATTTAATAACATTGTTTATAATCAACGCAATTTTCCAACTCATAAAAGGGCTGTTATTTGTCATAAAATCAATTCAGTTAAAGAAGGCTTAAGTTGCGACAAAAAGGAAACACTTCTGCATAATTGTGCAACAACTTTACGGCAAACTTACCGGTAAATTACATATCTAAAAAAAAAGCCTTTTCGTGCATATGATTCACTTTAATACATAGGATCGGGAGCTTGGAGCCTAAACTTATGTTTAATTCAAACAAAAAGGATGTCAAATGCGATGATGGGGAAATAGCTTTGATAACCCAACACCTCCGGACCTCCCAAATAGGCATGGAATACAGGCCTGTATATATAATGGGTAATTTTCAAAACAAACTGTAGCCAGGTTTGAAGGGAAATGCGATATTGAATAATATCAAATTCCTAAAAAAATTGTCACAGACAGTGTGTCGCAAGCGTATGAATAGAAGTTTTCATGTCAATTTTATATAATTGTATATAATGAGAATTAGCACCATTTAAAAATAAAATATGAGAAACATGATTTATCGTTTATGTTTTTCTGTAGAACAAAGGAGATAAAATAACACACACCTATAAATAGCTTTATTGTAGTTTGGAATACCAGATTACTCCTTATGACTATTAATAAACCAATTGTCAATTTCAATGATACATGTCTATTTCTAGTATTACGTAGGGAAGTTTTATCACACGCGAATTAAAAGCATTTATATCAATAACAAATGAAATATCGAAGTGTAATCTTGATGTAAGTACAGATATTTCATGCTTTGTGACACAGCTTACTCCTACAAAAAAAAACAGGAGGACCCTGAGAATCTTTTAACGCTCCCCTGACATACTGTAAAACAGTGAAACAAGTTTCGGGATCCTGGCAATAGAAAGCAATAGAATGTGAAAAATATGTAAACTTGATGTTTGATGCCGAAAACATCAGACCTTAAGCCATGGAGTGTAAGCCGGGGCATGTCACGAGGCATTGTGTAAACCGAGGCATGTCGCTATCACGAGGCATTGTGTAAACCGGGGCATGTCGCTATCACGAGGCATTGTGTAAACCGGGGCATGTCGCTATCACGAGGCATTGTGTAAACCGGGGCATGTGGCTATCACGAGGCATTGTGTAAACAGGGGCATGTCGCTATCACGAGGCATTGTGTAAACAGGGGCATGTCGCTATCAAGAGGCATTGTCAGATGAAAGTTAACACTTGCTCAACTCATCTCCAAAATTGTGTGCACGGTGGAAAAATGTTCACGTAAGTTATCACAGTGACATTGATCATAAAATTAAAAGAGGGTCATGATGTCTTTAAATTGTATAACTTAGTGAAATATAAAATCTTTGCAAGTAATACTATATTACGAAGGTGATCTCTGTGACCATGACCTTTGTTATACTTAATATAAAATCACGATTGTCGTAATTTGTTTGTTTGGTTCGATATTTCGCCGTTTTCAACAGTATTATATATTTTAATAAACCTTGCCAACATTATAATTCACCTATCTTTCGACATTGTCTGCAAGGAAATCTGTGAAAAACGAAGAAATCAATATCATACAAATATCAGTTTTCGCAAAGGCTACACATAAAAACAGCGGTATACCTTTTATTCCGCAGTGTGGTGGGGTAATGGGTCGATATAGTGCTCGTACACGGAATGTTTTGAGTTCGTCCTTAGATTTATATCCTTCCGTTTCAACATTGACTTATTATTATAAATACTCAAAAAATGATGTAAATCCATTTAACTCTAAAGTTTATATTTTATATGGCTTTTTAATATGTTTCACTTAATTGCAGTAATAGCAACAAAATAACCCATTCACATTAACTGTGTATTCAAGTAGTACTTGGATATAAACGATTTATTTAATGCAGCAAACTTTATAAGTAAATCTTTGCAATTACCTTAAGAGATTTCGATTTAAGAAAAAATCTATATTGTTTAGTGACTGAATACTGCCTTACTTGAAAAAAAGGGAGGAAATTGTCATTACTAATACCGCGAAATGTACATACACAGGTAAGTGCATATTGCTAAGTATAAATCAAAAGCTAAATAAAACGCTGACAACAGAGACGCACCTTGATTTTGTTTTCGGGTACTCCGAAGTCATTGGCAATGTTCTCAATCATCTCGGCTTAAGCAACGTATATATCTGTTCATTCGTGTCGTTGATTCGCGCTTTTTTCCGGTTCATCTGCTCGGCACTGTTTCCCGGGCTGGTGACCGGTGGCTCAGGGGTGGACTCCGGGGAGTCCTGCTCACTTCTGGAAGATATGTCGGGACTTCCGGAAGACGATACAGAAGATGAATCCAGAGATGACATCGACGTATTATCGCCCTTATTTGGAGTGACTTGACGCACTTCGCATCCGTTCAACGGAAGTGCTTGAGGTTCAATTCGTCCAGAAATACATTTATAGGTAGGGTTGAAAGGCTTATCAAATGCATTTATAACAATACATTGAATTAAAAATCATGTGTCCTCACTTTAAAAGAGCAATTGTATTTTTGTTTTCAAGTTAAGACTGTCCGTTTTGATTCATTTTAAATGGCGAATACATATTGAAATTTTCAATCCTCATAAGGGATATAAAATAAGTTCTAACCATTTAGTTAATAGTTGGGATTTAAAATAGCTTTACGTTTTAAAACAAGAGAAAGTGTTATCGTTATGTAGGATAACATAATTAAAATTGTTCACAAAGAAAATAAGCATATAATAATGTGATTAATGTTGCAATCATTGAACTAAACGCTTGACACTGTGCGGTCAGTACGTTTTATCTTCATCCATGTTACATTCTCGCGAATCATGATTATTTTATGTCTAGTTAAATTGATCGTTTTTCAAAGAGATGTATATTTTGTATTTACTTCAAATATATGTTTGTATTGTATATGTGTGTTTACGCCGATGAGCTTTATAGTAAAAATATGTTATTCCGTTCTGTTTTATAATACATTTTTTAAAGTAATACTCATCGGTGTTCGTTTAAAAAATCTTGTGTCTGTAAGACAGGAAGTGTGAGGTTGTGTACGGCGTGTTACGTGCCGCACTGGACAGTCTGGTTGACGACTGACCTTCACCTTTCAGTCGCGGTGAGACTGTCTGGATCGTCTGTGGAAGCGCGTGCGTAGCAACGCTACTAGCGAAGCTGCATTTTGGAACTTCGGACAACCGATCTGTGCACTTCAGTTGCCGGGCCGTGCTTTCATTTAAAAGATTGGCAGGAAGTGACGAAAAAGATGGCACTGCGTTTGAAACGTCATCCGCGCGGTGGTTACTGTCTGTCTTCTGCAACCACCAATTACCAGCAGATTGAAACGTCTATATTATAAGAATAAAGAAAACATTATTAATAGTATGGCCTAAAACAATCGACAAAAAGCGACTTAAACAAATAAACATTAATATGCTCAGAATATGAAATTAAAATAAAATTATCGACGTTTATATAAATGTTTACAACTATAGCTTATGTGTTTGCATCACTTGCTTTGTTCATTGATTGCGCGTGACAAACACGTGATTTACGAGAGAAGATTAGGAGTAAATACAACGCGTCATTAATTACAAGCATTCCCGTCACGGTGACCGTTGCATTCAAACTTGTTTTATGAAGCAATATGCTAAATGCAAATGTAATCTCGTATGACACGAATAAGTAATAACAAATGTTACTTTGTCATCGAAAGGAGCCTGCGAAAAAACGCGAGATATAGATATTGAAGTAAATACAGTACAAAATAGCTTTTGGACAGTACCACAGTTCGTTAAGGTACCACATACTTAGAGTAAAATACAATGCATCATCGTCGTCGTTGTCATTATTCGACATAATTATCATAATGAAATCACCATCGTCATCATCAGTATTATCATTATCATATTCACCACCGTCATACCATATCGTCACCGTCATTATTATCACATTCATAATTAACACAAGCATATTCAGCCGCGTTTTCTCGTCAGTTTCTTCATATTGGAATCATCGATCAATACTCATTCGCTATAAAATTAACTGTCATGTATAACTATGTCTGGATACTGAATTATTGCTTTGAAACATGAGATTAATACTTTCATATTGTGGATGTAAATCGTGTATTATACGATGATAGCATTTTAAGACGGGCCAGACAAGAAAACATATTTGTATATCTCAATATGCTTATAAATTGTGCTAAGTGTTTTAACATTTTAATAACATAGCGGCATATCTCTTAGAATCGTCAGTTTTTATCTAGATCTAAAAATATCTCGTTCATATTTAGTTCTCATCAAAACAGCAAAATACTACATAACTGCCAAAAACGAACTCTTTTTTGTGTTATATTTACTTTTTTATATACCAGAGAAATTCTCATTCATTCACTTTTAACTTAGTTTGCTTGCGGTGAAATTTTGGTACAAAGTATTTAAAAATCATATCTCATTTTGTCGATCTTTAGAAATGTTGCGCTGTGAGTTAAAGAATAATTTGGAAAATGTGCATTCTTCGAAACAACGATGTTAAATATAAATAAACAGTATGATGAATTATAGTATTCTTAAAAAACACTCGCGTAATAAGTTGCGTGATTGTTCTCTCATAGCACAATCGACTATTAACTGTATTGTTTTTAAGGTAAATGTAAATATATTGCATGAATTGATTATTATTATGTTTTCATGGAACACATTCTTAAGGCCAAAGTTGAACTTTTTCTTGAATTGCCGGTCACAACAGACTACCAGTACTGAAAAGAACATAGTTTTATTTTGTACGTAAATTCTTCTGAGCCATAATAAAGTGCATATAATAAAACATTACAATATAACGTGATTTACTCGTACGTGTCCCTTAAATATATGTGTTTGTATAACAAATCGAGTAAAACGATGTATATTCAATACAAATAATGTATTCAAAACGTTGTGTTGCTGTCATTGCATGCGTATAACAATTTACTGATATTAACAAAACTCGGGCAGTTTTTTTTTCATGTTCGTCATAAACGAATCTGTAAAAGAAATAGAGAGGTTTGGTATTAAATTACACAAGCTGTCTTGATAATTTGTTTGTAGTGTCAAACGTTTAGGGCATGAAAGAACTAATGAAACTAGTATTATTCTATACCAATATATTAAATATATTAAGACGATAAACGCTCTATTTTCTTGCTGTGCATAAGTTTGTCTGCTAGTTTCAAAACGAAATTCATAACTTCAACGGCATAATTGGGATAATTTGCGATAAAACAATGTTTGCCCACATTCAATATGATCACTGAATGTCCCAAAATGTCAGTTCGATAACATAAAATAGGTTTACCACATCGACGAAAAAATAAACTAAGTATTTGGCTAGAAGATGACCTCAATGCTATCGGTAATTAAGGATGAAATACAAAGCTTTCTGGATTTGTCCTGAAAATTTTTGTTGTGCAGATGACCATGAAATTGATTTACACATATACATCCATTTTTATACTTAGTCACGTTCATCTAAATAATGTACACTAATCCCACCATTTCTAAAAAATATAATATCTGTTTTGTTAGTATTAACCCTCATTCCTGACTACACAAAATGTATCATTTAAATTTATATGTTGTTGAATTATGAATGCAGTTTCAGCCCAATTCGTGTGTTTCAATGTTCATTTCAGATTTTCTTATCGATTTATCTTCGATTGATTATCTTTTAAATTATATTCATTCAGGACATATTTGCAAGTTGTTATTTTAACAGATTCGAGACAGTATTTTTTGACATTTTAACGAATTGTGGTTGGCCCAATATCTCTGTAAACAAATTCATTTTTTGTTAGGCTCAAATTGTCACGCTTTTTCCCTGTCCATTTAAATGTGTGGCAAATGGTCACTTTCTTCAAAGTTAAGACCTTGCAGTTATCATAATAATGATCCCCTAAGTCACTTGCCACAAATAAAGGACCTAGTCATGATCATAATAATCATATACTTTGTCACTTTGTCAAGAAAGAACTTTTTAGTGATCCTAAGAATAATCTGTTGATGAAACTTTACATGAACCCTTTTCATGTTAAAATTGTCCTGTATTTGTAAAAAAAAAAGATAATTAAGAAAGCCACATTACAGCTCTAGAGAGTCAGTGGAATGCATGATCTATCAGTTTTTAAGTTGAATCATTAATAACTATAATTGACCCTTTACTGTATTTCATGTCAAAACCGGCGAGCACTAGCCCCCATGGTCGGAAGATAATGCATACTTGATATAATGTCATGCGCAAATATTAGGACAAAGAGCCCTTAAGTATTCGTTCATAAAACTTGCAATATATTTCGACTATCAGTTAATATACGTGCCCTATCAGTTCGATATAGGAAAAGTATGGGATCGATGTTTCATGCACACTAACAAAATTAGATTTTTTTAGATTAAATTGTGTGCATTCCGACGGATAGTCAAGAGTGCCGGGTAATACATTATTAAAATGCCACTTTGGGGTATTTAAAAGGGCCAATACTTGTATTAGTTTGCTTTCAGTGTGCATTTGAGTTATGACAAAACTATTATGAAATAGGTATAGCAGTTTGGTATTGTGTATACCAGTTTCCTTTTCCATAAATCAAAAGGGTTCCAGTTTACCGCGTAAAACATCTCAAGCATCGTTTAACCTCGAAATATTACTAATTCATCCTCAACATGCGAACTCGTTTTTAAAGTAACAATTCGCTCAAAGTTTGCGAAACCTTTTTCTGGACTACTTGTATTAGGTTTTAAATAGTAATTTGACACAAACTGATCTATCAAGAATACGTCTTCATTCGACGTTCTTTTTTTATTCGTTTATGTATGTAACTAGCTTGACTACATATTTTCAGTGGCGTACCAGACCCAAATTTTAGCTGAGGCAGTATTTAAAGTCATTCTAGGGGGCTCGGGGGCATGCCCCCCTTGAAAATTTGTTATACCTATAACGTCTCTGGTGCGTTTTAAAGGCCATTTAAACCACATTTTATACCTATATTATCGAAATCGTGGACGCTACATATGACTGTTTAGTATCAATAAAGTTAACACACACACAATCTGCTATAAGTTTATAGTCAATTTTAGATAATGTTACCATAAACGGTTTTTGAAGTGACAATGGTGTAACAACCTTAACTACAGAAAAATAGTCATATAATTCATTTGAAGTTAGATAGAAAAAAGAAAAAAAAACGCGACGCAGCTCTCTCATAAAGCCATAATATGTATATGGATTATTGAAATACTAAAATAATATAGATCTACCTTATAACATGAACAAAAACAGATCTATCAAACATTTTAGGGGATAATGTTTCAAGAATTGTGAAAAACGTTTTAACTGTTTTAACATGTTTTATTATTCTTCAACTTTTAAATATCAATCTTATTGAACGCTACTTCAACTCTCCCGTCTCCATCATCACTGATTGAATACCTCAGCCAATAAATTAAAATAATTATCGGCCTCATCATGAACCAATTGCACTCAATGATCATATTTGTTGGTGAATATCATCGTGCCTAAAATTCATTAAATTGCCTCAATTTCTTATATAGATTTGATTCTTTGAAATAATTTTTCCTTTTTTCCCTGTAATCTCAACATTGCTCTGCAAATTCTTTGCCGAGGCAACTGCCTCGGTGTGCCTCAGCGTGGCTTCGACGCTGATTTTGTAATACATACGATGTGTACAAAATATAGCATTAATTTAACAGAACTAGTTAAAAGTACACATGTCTCGTGTAAAATAATTTCATTTACATTTGCTATTACTTTCCGGAAATGTAAATTTGTTATTACAAAAAATCCTCACAATTCATAAACCAAATTTTATATGTTAACAAAAAATATTTTTTCATTTATGAACAACTCGTTAGGTATATGATCGTAAATATTCACGGTAAGGTGAGTGATAACTAGATCTATTTATTCGATCTTAAAATTAATTATAGCTCATGGTATCCGCAAAATCGAGTTTTCGAGAAGTTGGGACAGCTGTATCAATTGTAACGCATATTATCTTTGTTTTCAAGACAATATTTGCCCCAGATGAACGCGAAAAGGTGTGTGTTATCGTATATCATTTATAGAACAACTGTATAGGTAGTAAAACGAAGTAAATTGAAAAAAAAACTTTCAAAGTTAATAGATGTAATTTCTCTTTTCTACCATGATCAGGTTTTCTTTTCTTCGGATTCTTAACATATCTTTCCGTTTTTTCAGCATTATGAAACATTAATAACAAATAAAAACGCCTATATAAACAGTAACCCTAAAATACAACACAAAAACTTTTGCGTTTGAAGGAAAACTTTTGAAGGATAGCATAAAGTCTGATTGACAATAATAAAATAATGCCCCTTTATGCCTGTAGAAAACTCACGGGGGCAATACTAACAGGTAAACATTGATAAAAACTGACAGACCCAGACCAAAACAGAAACAAATCTCTGCTGGGAGCCTCCTGTACTATCAATAGCAGTGTCCGTAAGTTAAAATTGTCAATTAATCGTGACAATATTAACTGCATAAGTCTGTTTGGAAATATTCAATCGTGGTAACGTTTTCAAAATTAAGATTCTTTTACTAATTCAAAGAATTGTACATAGCTATGCTTTCCATAAATTAACGAAATTGTGTTGTACGACATTCAGTTGTGTTGTTGTTTTTAACAGTAACTTTTCAACTGATTCTACATAAGTTCCTTTTCAGTTGACAATCGAAAACTACTAATGAAAATTAGAATTATGACATATTCTTATAAATTTCCTCTTATACTCATTCACAATTTTAATGGCGTAATATACTTATGCTTCTTTCACAGAATTATTTTGAGTTGCAGCGTGTTTGCAGTAGGTCGGAATATTATGAACCAAGCAACAGGTATAAATAACAATTACATTTGTAAACAATGCATTACATGGGCTACATTTGATACCAATGTGTTGGAACAGATGCACTTTAAATTACAAGTAACTTAAAAGTTATTTGCAGATGTGGAGATTATTGATTTTCGCGGTGTGTGTCTGGATGGCGATGGGTCAGGTATCTAGCACCACGCCACCACCCTACATTTACCCCAGATGCGCGCCCAGGAACACCACCATCCTAGCACCTTATTGTAAGTGTGAGTTTTTAATTGTGTTGAATTTTAGTGATACTGTTTATACGGACAGTTTTTTAATTTTGATAATAACGTAAGAAGAAAATTAGGGTGACGAATCAGAAGAACAAAAAAATCATTGATCACGGTCAAAACGTAATTAAACCTATTTACATTGTAAGTTTCAATTTACGTCGATTAACGGCTTATTCAATAGCTCAACTGAGTGTAAAATTACGAAGACTTGTGGATTTGTACAGCTGAAAATATGATAAATAAATCAGTGAATGTATGGGCTTATAACTTTGAACCAATTTGTTTATGAACTATCATTTCTCGTATTGCTGCTTCAGTGCAAAGTAACGGCACCGTACTACCAGCCGTGCCAACGTTCCCTGATACGTTCCAAGTGCGAGTGGAAGCGAACATTCTTGAAATGAATAAGACGATCGTGGGAGAGGAATTCCACGACATGAACAAGCGCGCCGCATTGAGAACCATCACGAACAATTCAGAGAACTATATGATCTTAGACTACTACAACGGTCAGCTGTTCTATGACGTCAGTAAGTGTGTGATGTCACTGGCGTTTGAGACGGTACTGTTCGAATAGTAAATATATTTGCATGACAATGCCTTAAACATAATATGACAAGTGGAATTAATTTATTTTTGTCTAAGTGTTTCTTTTACAATATACACAATTGCTACTTTTTCATGGTTAACTTTTCATTAGCAAATGCAGTGCCGTAGCCAGACCCAAATTTAAGCTGAGGCAATATCTTAGGTCCTTCTAGGGGGGTCCGGGGGCATGCCCCCCGTAATTGTTTTATACCTAGAACGTCTCTGGTGCGTTTTAAAGGCCATTTAAACTACATTTTATACCTAAATTATCGGAATCGTGGACGCTACATATTACCGTTTGGTATCAATAAAGTTAACAAAAAAAATCTGCTACAAGTTCATTGTCAATTTTTTTATTCTGGTACCATAAATGGTGTTTGAAGTGACAATGATGTAACAAACTTTACTACAGAAAAAAAGTCATATACTTCATTTGAAGTCAGATAGAAAAAAGAAAAAAATGAGACGCAGCTCCTTCATACAAGCCATAGTATGTATATGGATAATAGAATGTGCTTTACATATTTATTATTGAAACACTAAAATAAATTAGATCTACCTTATAATATGAAGAAACAGATCTATCAATCATTTTAGCGAATAATGTTTCATGAACATGTTTAATTATTCCTCAACTTTTAAATATCAATCTTATTGAACGCTAATTCAACTCTCCTGTCTCCAGTCGAATCCCACATTTGAAGAATTTGTTTTCGATTAACTTCATTGACTATTAAAAAAAAAGACTTGAACTTCTTTATATCAAAAAAGTTTAATACGCGGGATATCATAATTTGAAAATTCTAATGTAAACAAAGATTCTTACCGTCTGAACCGGTCCCGGATTAAACTCGACGCCGGCAATAAAGAGCAGAATTCCAATAAGGGCGAAAACTTCAACCACCTGATGTGTGTCTAGGTCCAAAATGGACCCAGACCTGGCCGTAAAACACCCGATCCTCGCTAGGTACGTTCCGATGTCCACAATGATTGAAACATCGAAGTGTACAGTACAACGCTTTGTTTAATAAAAGTATTTTCCTAATCATTTTGCTGAGCCATTTGGCATCAATTGAAGTTATTAAAATGAAATAATTATCTGCCTCAACATTCATGAACCAATTGTACTCAATGATAATATTTGTTTGTGAATATCATAGTGCCTTTAATTCATTAAATTGCCTCAAATTCTTATATTGATTTTATTATTTGACATTGATTTTCCTTTTTCCTTGTAATGTCAACATTGCTCTGCAAATTTTAGCCGAGGCAACTGCTTCGGTGTGCCTCAGCGTGGCTACGGCGCTGAAATGAAAGCACGCTTTCCACATATATAGCTCTTTGATTGAGCAGATATTGCGCATTTAGTTTTAAAAAAAACTGCAAGAAAACCTGTCTTTTATGCACTATAGATTTTTGCAAATGTATTTAAATAACTTGAGATATTTGCAAATATAAAGTTCTTAACGGCATGATTACATTCTGTCCAGCCCGTGTGTAAACCCCTGAAAACAACGTTGATTCTGCACCCTGGTAAGGATGCTATGAAATGTGTACCTGGAAAGTTGAGTGGCTAAATAGGTTGAAACTCAGATCCGTGTACTAAGATAACATGGAAAAATCGAAATTAAGAGACATAATTTCAAAATTTAAAAACTGGGAGACAAGAACACAGTCTAAGAAACTAGATATTTGTTATTTGTTCACACTGAATATTATTGAAGACGAGTTCTTTTTTGTTTTAATATGTACTTTATATAAAAATTAAAAAATTAAATATACCTATCTAGACTAATAATGGTATGCTATTTGCACCTAAATGGACATAAAGTGTTAAATATCTAACCACAAAATACCATTTTAAACAATTTCATATATTTCTGAAGAATTATTTGCTACGCATGCGTATTCATGTTTGCTTATTGCGTAACTGTATTAGACTATGAGCTGAATATGCTTTAGTCATGAATAAACTTTCTGTTTTGACGATTCTTAAAAATGTTTTAAACTTCCCCAAAGTTTGTGTTGGGGTAAATTACACCACAAAAACAAAGCTTTAGCATAGACTTTTACCCGCAGTCACGTGACCGCGTCTGCAGATTTCACATACGGAATCTTTGAATTCTTTGCTGCGTAAGTGATATTGTGAAAGTGATTATATACATGCAACAAATGTGTTGTTTCTATCCATTGTTTATGTCGTCTATGTAAATTAAATTTTTTGATAGCTTCAGATAACAGTAACAAATGTTTTATTTCAATTATTTTCTTATTTGCTCAGACGGTGTCTGCTATGCCACGGATCTGAAGTATGACGACAATCAACTGTTGTTTGGAATGCAAATGACCGGCGCTGGTATTCCCCATTTCTACAGCACGGCGCAGGCACTGCAGTTCGCAAAGGCCAATGGAATGGTGGATACTTCTATTTACTTTGGCAGTTTGTAATCGTCATTCAAATACACATGTTGCCAATGTAAGACAAGACCCAGAGCATATTATACTATGTTTGAAGTTCGGACCATCTTAATTATCATACAGTACAATAGGAAATAGCGCAACATGACACCATAACAACCGCAAAACGATAACGAAGTACGGCATCACATTACTTTAGCCCAGTGTTACATAAAAAAATAAAGTTTATTAAGCACTTTTTCCGTGCACGGCAGCAATTATATACAAAGCATAGGAAATACTAGGTTATTGTAAATAATTGCACTTACCAAACATCTAATAGGACTTGAATAATGCCACCACGTGGTAAAATTACAGAAATCAGGTATTGAAACTATGATGTTACAACATCAATTGTGCCTTAAACATCTCTTTCAGATGTACATGGGCCGTCAGGAGATCCGAGGCATCCTGTGTGCCTGGTGGCGCTCGTGTATGTACTGGGACATTCTGGCCTCCAACTTTACCCTCGACTTCTTCTTCACAGGTACTCATACTCGGTACTAGTTGTTCATAGTTTCGTGATGATTAAGCATAAGTTGTGCTTTTAACAGGTTTCTTCATATAATCGTGCTTAAGAGCCAACGATTATATTATGTATTGATGCTCATGTGCATGTATCGATAAAGTCAACGTGTCATCTAGATTGTCTGTGTTAAATATTTTTGGTATCAAGTATGCCGATGTTTAGCTCTGTGTTCATCTTTACATACTTATGTTTTGCCAGTGGTAGTTAGTGATGCCATTGGATTAATTCCTTGTGTCAATTTTTTTTTATTACAATAGCAGATTTCATTCTTTTGTGGTTGTTTTCAGTGGACATCATCTGTTATTGGTTTATGCATTTCCTGTTAAGTTTTAGTGTTACGTTCTAAGGTCGGCATTATCCGATAATCATTGTTGTTGGTATTGACTTACCCTGGACATGTTCATACTTAATTACAATTTTCTAGACTAAACCTAAACATATGCAGAGGTTCTAATTTGAACCTTTTCTTTTTGGTGGTTGCCAATTTACAGGCATAAATTGATCAAGTTCACAATAAGTTTTCGTTATTTTTTAAACATTATTTCTTAAAGTAAATATGCAATAAAAAAACAGCTTCATTTAAATAAGACATCATATGAAACGCCACCATCCCATCTCCAACAACAACGACAGCTACAACCACTCATGACTAAGTTTACTAGTAAATCAAACTTTTAATTAAAAGACAAACAAATATAATACGAAGTATACACACGAACGATATATTTTGATATTAGCTCAGGACAGCAGTTTCACATGGGTTGGACCTGACAACGAGAACGTGGTTCCCATCCGCGCCGAGATTCACGGGACCCAGTACATCCCCCAGGTGGACGGGTCTAACTCCAAAAATTTCCATCACATATACGAATACTTCGACTTCCGCAACGCAATCTGGGCTCCCGATGACAAGTTTTGGGTAAGTCATGACCACTTTTTCAAATGTTAACGTACAAATATTATATCGCATATATTAATATGTTGATTACATATTCCGCTTCCGTCGTTTATCGACAAGCGTAGTGTGCACGGGCCGGTTAATGGTTTTATATTTAAAATATCGCCCCTAATACATTTGACACATCTAACCGCAGTTACGTATAGTATTTTACCTCTGAATGTGTTTTCAGGCTCCACAAGGCTTGCTATTTGCCACGATTAGGAATGCATTACACGCGTTTTTATGCTTCCACATGGCTTGTGTGAACACAATACCCGAATTTCCAGATTTATCACACACATTACTCACAAGGTCGTGATATGCACATAACAGACATATACCATGTTGCAAAACACCACTATTCCGTGCTTGCAGCCGCTTCATGGCGTGGTGTGCATATAACACCCATATTCAATTTATAATTACACCGTAAGTCCGTGTGCCTGCAGCCGCTTCACGGTTGTAAATTATTCCACAATGGATTTTTGCAGCCGCCTTACGGTGTGATTTGCAAATGCAACCGTACTCCACATTTCATTAGAAACATATACCGTATTTGCAGCCGCAAAATGTCGTGGTGTGGACATGACACGTGTATTCGACGTTTCATTACACCCAAATACCGTGTTTACAGCCCACACATGGCGTGGTGTGCACATGACGCTGGTATTTGATGTTTTATTACACACATTTAAAGTGTGTGTAGCTGCCACACGGCGTGGTCACACATAGCAGCCATGTTGCCTTTTTCACCCTCTATCATGTTTGCAGCCGCCTCATGGCGTGTAGTGCACATGACACCCTTTTTGATATTTCATTGCACCCAGATATCGTGTTTGCAACTGCAAGATGTCGTTGTGATCAAATTGTAGCCATATTGCCTGTTTCATAACACCCTTATACCATGTTTACAGCCGCCTCAAGGCGTGATGTGCTCTGGCCGTAGAGACCCGAAGCCTGTGCCGCAGCTGACTTCGCAGTATTCGTACCGATTGGAGATCGTCGACTCTGTCAATGCAGCGGTCTCACGTGCGGATGTAAGTAAGATCGTCGGGGTAACACTCTTTTTTTATAAAATCAAAAGGAAAAATAGTGAAAATTATTAGAGGAGCGCATTCCTAATCGAGCCCTTTTTTATTGTTTACGTAATACTGAAGTTTAAAAATACTTGTTCTCAGGTTAATTTAAGTCCAGTTTTGTCGACAGCCCTATGCCTATTAAAGCAGTTTCAAAGCCGTTTCATGTAAACATACCAGAACCGGACCAAAACTCTGCCAGAGCAGGTATTAATGTTAAGATCTCCTGACGGACACCATTTCCATCACACCGCTTTAGTTAAAGCTGAACAAGCGTTGTTACAATAATACGATGAGCAACGTAAAACTCACTAACAAAATATTTTGGTATCTTTAATAGCAAAAACAGTATCCGAAATTAGTTTAGCTATTCAAAGTATTTTTCGAAAATCGCTTTGCAGATTTATTACGACTTCTCGTACCAGCTGGTCAGGTTCGACTACCGGCCGAGTAGCGCTGGGTACCCGTATTACACGACCAACCCCGTCACCCAGATACACGACTATAGCACTGGTAAGGTCGACTGATGTACAATGTGTTTAGCACTTAAAAAGCCTAACAATTAATTTAGGGGTCTGTTAAAAAATTCGTATTAATCAAACGAAATTTGTCTTATTTGAATAGGCCCGTTTATTCAGTCAATCGCGCTCATTTCGTACTTCAAAATCGATATACCTGATGATGGTAAAATTACTTTTAAGTCCTCTTTTATTTAATGGCTGACTGTAGTTCACGTTTTAAGGCAAAAAAAAATGTACCTGCGATATAATAAAAAGGATGCTTATACAATCTACACATAACAACGATAATTGTTAGAAAGCATGCATATTTAATTTTCATTTAACAGTAATTCCACGAAATCTAACTAAATGTTACGACATCACTCTAATAAGGTTTCGCCTACGCTATCGACAAGACTCAAGGCAACTGCTCCGTGAGACCAATCCAGAACGCAAGTTTTTACGCCTCCGTCACCCAGAGGCCCGACACGCAGTTCTACATCCACATGAAGGCTGCATCCCAGCTCCTCTACCTAGATAACACGACATATTCGTATGAGGGACAGGTATATAGCAAGTATTTAAAGTTTTATATTAAGACATGTTTACTGTATAGCATTATAAGTTGGTAAGTCTCAAATGGGATATTCTATTAAGCAAAGCACGTTTCAATATATTATTACATAGAAATCAATGAGGTTAAGTGTTGAAAAATTTCACATTTCCAAGCACAATATTTTAATTGTTACAACGTATTTCTTTTCAAGCAGATTTCAAAGACATCTCGAAACCTAAAAACATTTAAACACATTGTTCATTCTTGTTTCGTTTACATCTGGCCAAAACAAATAGGGATGGTAACGAATATATGGATATCCGAATTCTGGTCAAGTATCAGGATACAAACAAAAAGGGGCTCCGAATTCGTAAATAAACGATATTAACCCTTATGTTATGCACGTTATGCTCCTTAACGTATATTTCGACGTTAATCAGTTCACCAGACATCGTTGACAGACTATCATACATCCGTAAATTTGACTGTTACTCAACGGGCGCCAATGACAGTACCCCCATCAATATGGCGATAATAGCCTAGTTGGCTAATTGTTCGCTTGCACCTTCGTGTTTTGTTTTATGGTCCTTTTTGAACGACAATTGACGACAAAAGGCTCCTGGTCTTTACTTAACGGGTGCAACCTTTTGCAAACATTTGCTCTGTACATTCATTTGCTTTTCAATTTGTCAATACCAATCTCTGTCTGTAAAAAACACAATGTAAATAAAGCTGTGTCTTTCTTCACTGTTGCATATGCAATCATTAAGTCGAGTACTGCTAGCTACCTGTGCGAATTTCTTTACCAGTGCTAAATGTATATATATAATGTAAAATATCTAGCTTGCCTGAGTTTGTATCAGTTTTACGATTTTTTTACGAACGTATTTTACCTCTTTGATATATTGTGTATAATTAAAATAATTTTAATAAATTAACAAGGGACAAAATTGTCACAAAACCTGGTTTTCATTGTTAAACAAAAATGTGATAAAGGGAGAAAACTCAAACTGAACTTTTGAAATGAACAAACAAAATTAACCCCCTTTGTAAGTTTTTTTTTTAATCTATTTTTAGTCGTGGCGACCTTAACATTGGAGATATTGACGTGATTCTTTCGTGCGACACACCGTCCCATGATGGTGAACAAATGTGCCAAATGATTTTAAAATCTCACAATGAATGACATAGTTATGGCCAGGACAAGCTCATTTATGGCCATTTTTGACCTTTGAACTCAAAGTGTGACCTTGACCTTGGAGATATCGACGTAATTATTTCGCGCGACACACCGTCCAATGATGGTGAACAAATGTGCCAAATGATTTTAAAATCTGACAATGAACGACATAGTTATGGCCCGGACAAGCTTGTTCCGCCCGCCCGCCAGCCCGCCAGCCAGCCCGCCAGCCCGCCAGCCAGCCAGCCAGCCAGCCAGCCCGCCCGCATTCGCCAATCTAATAACCAGTTTTTTCCTTCGGAAAACCTGGTTAATCATATAAACGCGTTGTTTTATTCAGTTGTGTGTTAAAGGTGCTTAATATCGTATTCAAAGTTTTGTGATGTTGGTAGTGATGTTGGCTGTAGTCTTATGTAGTTTACCTATAAAAGTATACGGATATCCGAATATATTCGGATACTGTATGCGGTTATCCGAATACCGTTTTTCGATACGATCCCCATCCCTAAAAACAACCAATCAATCTTACTTCCAGAGATTTGAAAATGATGCGCAAAAGATGTTACTTGTGCAGTTCGGTTAGATAAGTCGCCTCAGTTAAGTCGGTTGAATTGTTCAAGCATTATTTCGTGCTAGACGTTAGCTTAGCAATCACTCATGTACCATTGTGTAAAGATCGTTTTTTTCACATTGTAGTTGTATATTATTTTATTCACTTTAAATATATACAATTTTTGCTTGGAATACATCGTCATGCTGTTTAAGAGGGGGTAGCACTCGACTAACACGAAGGCGACGTCAAAGCCGAGAAAGCAATTTTTCGCCGTTTCATTAATTTTATTAATTGTAAAAATGCCGCTCACTATCCAGCAATATCGGCAAGAAAGGGATTAGCGTTTATAGCGTATTATTATTCGCTCTATATCCGATTTTATCCGCTTCAAAATTTCTTAGCGGGTCACAAAATTACAGCTCACGCTAAGAACATTTGCAGCGAGTCAAGTCGAGATAAACAGTGAATATTTAATACGAAATAAACGCTAGAAACTTTCTTGCTGGTATGGCTGAAAGGTGAGCGACATTTAAACAATCAATGCAAGTAATAAAGCGTAAAAACGGCGAAAAATACCTGTCTTGGCATGGACGTCATTATCTTGTTTGTCACGTGATTACCTCCTCTGTGTTTCCCATTTTTTGTGTTTCAGCGCACTGTTCGAGGAATGCTTTGTGACGTGTATATCTCCAAGCGGACGGACTTCACACTTCCCAACATCTCCATAAATTTCACGTCGACCTTCGAATTCTACTTCTGGTCTGTAAGTTATTAGAAACGGCTTTCAAACTGTCAAGGAAGTTATATAAAGCTGGTGCAGTTTAGACAGAATGCAAATATTTTATATTTCAACAGTCTGTTTTGGAAGTTAAGCTCTATCGAAGACTAAGTATCCACTTATTGAGCGAGTTTCATTTAGATTTTTAGCTGCACAAATGGGTGAGAAAAGTTGCCTGCGTTTGCTCTCCGTTTTGCCTGATACTATTTGGATAAAACGTCAGTATGTCGTGGTCGGCTTGAGTTTTGGTCATAGAAATTATAAGCATAACAGACATTGTTTGTTATTTATCTTGGTAGTCGCTTCATGTACTTGATTCCGATAGTAACTTAAAATTATTGATATGTACCAACTCTAGTTTTGCATACCGTCGGTGTATTTAAGTTAAGGTAATGGCCCTTTGAATTTTTTCACCTTAGATATACTGTCTAGTTGAAAACATCTATCCGCACTGATTGGGCGACGCTATAGCCCTTCAACAATATCAGGCAGAAAATACCGTACATGAACTTGGTTCACATTTATCGCATGTTTACCATGCTATGATGCAAACATCATAATTTGGTATCTAAATAATATTTGCAAAAAACAAAATTAATGACGTTTTGAGATTTAATGACTAGAATTTGCGAAATGCGTGTGAATGTATGCATATGGTGATATGAATTTATTCGGTTTTCTATCGCCATCTATGTTACGTGTTGTCTCGAAGAACTTCACATCAAGCGTATTCTAACATTCGACGTGCTGATCTTCACAGAAGAATGTTATTTCATTGGTCACATTTTAAATGTGGAGAATTCATAACTTAAAACGTGTTGTTTTTTTTTCACCAAAAATAATGACATTGATGCAATATGTTTTAAACCATACATACAAAATGAAATTACATGTATAGGAAAAAGACTTAGATCTCCTTTCTTTAAATTATGGATGGTCTTTTCTTTGGTATAGAAGTAGTTACATATTATAATGGTGACAAACCTTGCATTTACATACAAATGATGTCATTCACAAAAAGATAGCACTAAAACACAATAGTAACATTTGGTATTAATATCATTCGGCATATGAGAGTTTAATTTAAATTATCATAATAAAATAATAATAATAATTATTATTATTATTATTATTATTATTATTTTATCACATGCAGTTTATGATAGTTTATGATAGTTTTAAATCAGAAGTCCTGTCCAGCAAGTAGATAAGTATAAGCTACTTTTGAATCACTTTGTCGTATTAATATAATATAGTATTAAGTTGCCGCATAATTGACAGTTTTTCCGAAGCGGATTTCTAAATGTTATTAATGTGATAAACAAAGCCAGAATAAGATGTTTGTGATTATCAGACATGGGTGCATTACGAAGCAATTTTTTATAACAAATAATACATAAAATTGCATTCAATTTTTTGTGGTGATTACAATCAACACTCGCGATCAGCTTATTAAGGTATAGTACATAAAAATGAGGTTACACCAAACAACAAACTGGAAATACTTAGACATTTGTCGGCAAAAACATTTAAGTAAATCGAAAAAATTACGACTTTAATACTGAGCCTTTAGGAATACCGACATTTACTTTTAATGACTGGGAATAAGAGGCGCCAACACATATATTTTGGGTATGGTTAAACTACAGAAACTTTGTATACATTGTAGTATTTTTCCACTCATGTCATTTTGTGCGAGATTTAACAAAAGACAGATGCCAAACTCGATAAAAAGCCTTGGATATATCACTGAGTATCATACATTTAGCACTTTCTTAACATCAATAGAACGATGTATTTCATTAAATATATGTATCCGTTGATAGCCCGTTGAGTGCCGTCTCAGAAATCCTTATATCATGAATAATTCTTGCAGATTGCTGATAATAACAAGAAATCAAATGGGGCGCAATAACGTGGTTCTACGAGTGTTTATATACCATTTGATTAAGTGACTAACAGACGAAAAGAAAAACGGGGGGAAGGTGGCCAAAAAAGAAGTATTTACTCACGCTAAAAGCACTATATGGTATCATAAACCGTTCTGAATATTTGAAGGATAAGATGTGAGCGTAAATTGCAATATCTCAATCGCACGCGTACGAAAAATGAGTTTCTTTTTTAAACAATATGATTTGTGAATAAATATGATCTCTAAGTACTGAAAAGAGGAATAAGAATATGGGGTAAGCTAACAGGATTTAATATGTTTATTTTCGTATCTGTATTGAATTTGCACTGTCCTTTACTACAGGTAATGAATTGTATATCGAGTCAGTCGTGTTTCCTGATTTGGATAGTATTGCTGTCCGAGTCTGGCTTCCTGAGTTTGATAGTCTTGTTTCCTTATTTGGATAGTCTTGCTTCCTGATTTGGAAAGCCTTGTTCCCTGATTTGGAAAGTCGTGTTCCCTGATTTGGATAGTCTTGCTTCGTGATTTGGATAGTCTTGCTTCATGATTCGGATAGTATTGCTTCCTGATTTGAAGTCTTGCTTCCCGATCTTGATAGTCTTGCTTTCTGATTTGGATAGTCTTGCTTCCTGATTTGGATAGTCTTGCTTCCTGATTTGGATAGTCTTGCTTCTTGATTTGGATAGTCTTGCTTCCCGATCTTAATAGTCTTGCTTTCTGTTTTGGATAGTCTTGCTTTCGGATTTGGATAGTCTTGCTTCCTGATTTGAATAGTCATGCTTCCTGATTTGGATAGTCTCGCTTCTTGATGTGGATAGTCTTGCTTCTTGATTTGGATAGTCTTGCTTCCTGATTTGGATAGTCTTGATTCCTTATTTGGATAGTCTTGCTTCCTGATTTGGATAGTCTTGCTTCTTGATTTGGATAGCCTTGTTCCCTGATTTGGAAATTTATGCTTCCGAAGTTGGATAGTCTTGCTTACTGATTTCGATAGTCTTGCTTCCTGACTTCGATATAGTCTTCCTTCCGGCTTTGGAAAGGCTTGTTCTCTGATTTTGATAGCCTTGTGCCCATATGTGCATAGTCTTGCTTCCTGATTTGGATAATCTTGTTCCCTTATTATGCCCTTCTTCGAAGAAGAAGGGGTATATTGTTTTGCTGGATGTCGATCGGTCTGTCTCTCGGTAGACCAGTTTGTTACCTATCAATTACTTGTCAACGAATTGACTGATTGGCTTGATACTTCACATGTGCATTGGCCTTGGACAGCAGACGACCCCTATTGAAAATGAAATCACAAGGTCAAAGATCAATGTCACTATCACACCAAGTGTGAAAATCATTTCCGATCAATAACTAGTCAACGAATTGACCGATTGGCTTGATACTGTACATGTGCTTTGGCCTTGGACAGTAGATGACCCTTATTGAAATTTGGGTCACTAGGTCAAAGGTCAAGGTCACTATCACACTAAGTGGGAAAATTGTTTCCAATCAATAACACGTCAACGACTTGTCCAATTGGCTTGATACTTCACATGTGCATTGGCCGTGGACAGTAGATGATCCCTATTAAACTTGGGGTCACTAGGTCAAAGGTCAAGGTTACTGTTACACATTAAGAGTAAAATCGTTTCCGATCAATAACTCGCCAACTGATTCACCGAGTGACTTGATACTTTCCATGTGCATTGGCCTTGGACAGTAGATGATCAAAATTTAAATTGGGGTCACTAGGTCATAGCTCTGTTTGGGGGGGGGGCATATGTCTCCGACTGCGAACTCTTGTTTGGATAGTCTTGCTTCCTGATTTGGACAGTCTTGCTTCCTGCTTTGGATAGTCTTGTTCCCTGATTTGATAGCCCTGTGCCCTAATTTGCGTAGTCTTGCTTCCTGATTAGGATAGTCTTGTTCCCTTATTTGGATAGTCTTGCTTCCTGATTTGGACAGTCTTGCTTCCTGGTTTGGATAGTCTTGCTTCCTAATTGGATAGTCTTGTTACCTGATTTAGATATTCTTGCTTTCTGTGGTAGATTGGTTTGTACCGTGATTTGAATTGTCTTGCTTCTTTATTTGGAGAAAAAATCCTTATTCTAATAGTCATGCGTCCCGATTTGGATAACACGGGATGATCCAAAAAACGAAATAGACCGTTATTAAAACCAAGCATTCTGGATCTAGTTTGGTATGTTTCAATGGAAATCAATGGTTTTGGGATCTTAAGGTATTTTACGCCAAATTCATGAATCCGTGTTATAAAGTGATTACATTTTAGCAGCCTTATTGTGTTATTTCTAATTGCAGGATTCACCGATCAACCTGACCACACCCGTACAGCTGGTTATTACGACACCCGACATCGTGATGTATAGCACATATTTGTAATTTAAAATACTTTTCAGACTTTGCCACGATCAGCTTAAACTCGTCAAGGCATTCCTTCAGCGAATTGCAAGTAATATCCACTCATCGACTTTATACAGCGCATTGCAAATTAAGTGTTAATTCAAAGATATTCACCAGTCCATTGTTAGTTTTGTAATGTCAATTCATATACATTTACCTGCGCATTGCAATTTTAAATATCCATTCATAAATATTTACAAAAGGATTGCAAGTATATATTTTTCCTTAATGAGTATACACATAGTTAACCTTAAGCTGCATTAGCAGAAGAAAAACATTTTACACTATTTATTATGACCTTTTATTATCGCAAGGACCTAATTGGCGAACAACGAGCCACAAAATCATAAGTTATGATAATATAACCGAAATTGAAAAAAAACCAGCAAAATCTTGAAACGTACTGATTTGTTTAATTATTTGTAGTTTGATAAGAAATGATATCATTGTGCCATGATTATATACAATTGCAGACAGGTTTGCATATAATATATTATTTAATAATATATTATATAATATATTTCTGTATTAACACAGAAATTTGATTGAGTTTACATCCATTACCGTTCAATTGTGAACCCAACAAAGTCAGTGATACTGCACCCTGATAATATATGTCCATCCTTTTTTAAAACTATTTGTTCGTTCAAGTTTCAATAACGCGTTATATTTAACGTGGTTTCAGGTAGGTTATCGAGAAACGTACAATATCTACAACTGGGTGCCAGAGGACCCTACCTACAACAGGTTCGACGTCACCATCTGCTATGACGACAACTCACAGAAATCTTTCACCATGGAGTGGCCGGGTAGGTGGCTGCGGAGTACTGATTGGACAATTAAATCGATACACTGCCATGGTCGTCTAATCTCTCGCATTAAAACGAATGAAAATATTTGCTGCTTATCATGACCCTAGTCAGACAGCGCTTTCCTGAAATAGTATTTAAAAAAAGTATTTTTAGCTCGACTATTATGTATGAAATATATATAGTAGAGCTATCCTACTCACCCCAGCGTCGGTGTTCCCGTTCCCGTGTGCGTGAGCGTTGAAATGTTAAAGTTTGCGTACCACCTCAAATATTTTCTAAGTCCCTTGACATATTGCTTTTATATTTTGCATACTTCTTTATCAACATGACCCCAATATATAAACAAAAGTAGACAACTGTATCAAGCATTTTGTAAGAAATATGGCCCTTTTACCACTAAAAATATGCATATTATTGATAAATCTATGTTAAAGTTTGTGTACCACCTCAAATATTTTCTAAGTCCCTTTACACATTGCTTTCATATTTTGAATACTTCTTTACCAACATGGCCCAACCTATATACAAAAGCAGACAACTTTATAAAGTATTTTGTAAGAATTATGGCCCTTTTTCCACTTAGAATATGCATATTATTGATATATCTGTGTTAAAGTTTGTGTACCACCTTAAATATTTTCTAAGTCCCTTGACATATTGCTTTTATATTTTGCATACTTCTTTACCAACATGACCCCAACCTATAAGTATCAAGGCAATTGCTTTTAAACTTCAAATACTTTCTTACTATCATGTGGGTACTTTACTTAGAAAGTTGAATTTGACCTTGACCTTTGAATGACATTGACTCTCAAGGTCAAATTAATAAATGTTGTTCAAATTGCCATAACTTCTTTATTTATGATCAGATTTGATTCAAACTCCCCACCCAAAAAAAAAGTTGTTTCCCCTATTTTTGAAAGATAATCTAATAAATTACCACACACCCACATTATACCCCCTTCTCCACCCCCAACCCCCCTCCCCCCCCCCCAAAAAAAAAAAAAACATGGTAAAAACAATACGAATATTTATTCATTTTATTTTTTAAGGACAGTCCAACCATCCCACTCAAGCTATTGCTTTCAAACTTGAAATAAAATCTTATTAGTTTGTTTTGTGTCTTTACAAATGTTCAATAGATTGTGGAAAATATACCTAAAGTCAGAATCGTCTATACAGTTCAACTTCTTTAAACCATAAGGGATCAATATGTTTCAATTATGGTCCTATTCAACTTAGAATATGACTATATTACCTTGACCTTATTGAATATGAACATTTTCCCCATGATGGGTTACGTTATACCTGTCAAGCACTCGAATAGTCGAGCGCGTTGTCCTCTGACAGCTCTTGTCCTGACGTTTATTGATTGTTTTAAATAGAAGCGACATACTGATCAACTCGATTGAAAAATGCATGACCATATGTATTACAATTTTTACAGTTGAACCGGTATAACGTTAAACTTTCAATTAACGCTCCTTATGTTGAAAAGATTGACACAACTTGTATGAAACTAGAACATTACAATAGTGTGAATTAATTAAATTGTATAGCACTTCTTCTGTAGCCACATTTTAATTCATCTTTGCAGGAAGCTGGGAATCAAATATCGCTCAGTATCAGAACCAGTTTGTGCGCGCGGTGACGCAGACGATCTCGCGCCTGACGCACGTGCAACCCATCCGCTTACAGACGCCAACGTTCAACTTTGACTCTGCAAACATCTATTTTGTTGCCACACTGCTGGAAGCCCCATCGCCCTTGGGTAATTAGCGAAATGCAAAGTTATTACTCGAACCTATCTAATATTATTATAGGTTTAAACCTGTATTAACAACGGCTTATTCAATATAAGAAAGTGGAATCCTCCTGCACCATACGCGATGCGCATACTGATCAATAGTCAAACGCCGGATATAACGTAATAAAGTGCTATATTATTTGTATGCTTAGTTCGATACATCTTTGTGCAGGTTAAACTATAGAATTTTGTGTATTCTCGTAATGTACTGCCGTGCTGATGTCTGACAATAAGGTGGAACAAAGCGGAGTAAACGTTCGACTCCATGTATCAGCAAATCAATTCAATCAATCAATTACAAAACAAAAACGGTACATTGAGATAATACAGTATCATGTTCTTAATAAATGTAGTCCTCTGTACGTCTACACTTTGCCCAGGTACGGTTGTCTTCCGGTGCTTGAACATTACACTGGATAAGGTATGGACCGCCCTTCATAAATGTATGTCTATAATTTCTCCTAGGTACGGTGGACTGACATAGATTGAAAATTTCCCTGGATAAGGTATTGACCGCCCTGAATCAATGTATGTCTATATACTTTCCACTAGGTACGATGGACTATCAGAGCTAAAACATTCCGCTGGATAAGGTATGGACCGCCTTGCATCAATGTATGTCTTTATATTTTTCCCAGGAACGGTGGACTATCAGAGCTTGAACATTCCCCTAGATAAGGTATTGACCGCCCTATATCAATGTATGTCTATACATGTATATTTCCCCTATGTACGGTGGACTATCAGAGCTTGAACATTCCCCTAGATAAGGTATGGACCGTCCTAAATCAATGTATGTCTATATACTTTTCCCTAAATACGATGGACTATCAGAACTTGAACATTCCCCTGGATAAGGTGTGGACCACCCTGAATCAATGTATGTCTATATACTTTCCCCTAGGTACGATGGCCTATCAGAGCATGAACATTCCCTTTGATAAGGTGTGGGCCACCCTGAATAAATGTATGTCTATATACTTTTCCCTAGGTAACGTGGACTATCAGAGCTTGAACATTTCCCTGGATAAGGTATGGACCACCCTGAATCAATGTATGTCTATATACTTTTCCCTAAGTACGGTGGACTTTCAGAGCTTGAACATTCCGCTGGATAAGGTATGGACCGCCCTGCTTCAATATATGTCTATATACTTGCCCCAGGTACGGTGGACAACCAGAGCTTGAACATTCCCCTAGAAAAGCTATGGACCGCCCTGCATCAATGTATGTCTATATACTTTCCCAAGGTACCGGTTTACTACCAGAGCTTGAACATTGGCCTTGATAAGGTATGGACCGCCCTGAATTAATGTTTGTTTATATACTTTGTACGGTGGACAATCAGAGCTTGAACATTCCACTAGATAAGGTATTGGCCGCCAATTATAAATGTATGTCTATATACTTTCTCCGGGTACTGTTGACTTTCAAAGCTTGAACATTCCGCTGCATAAGGTATGGACCGCCCTCCATAAATGCATGCCTATATACTGTCCCCATGTACGGTGGACTATCAAAGCTTGAACATTCCCGTGGATAAGGTATGGGCCGCCCTGCTTAAATGTATGTCTATATTCTTTCCCCTAGGTACGGTGGACTATCAGAGCTTGAACTTTCCCCTGGATAAGGTATGGACCGACCTGAATCAATGTATGTCTGTATACTTTCCCCTAGGTACGGTGGACTATCAGAGCTTGAACATTCCCCTGGATAAGGTGTGGACCACCCTGAAGAACTCCGTGCTGATCGGGGACTTCCAATTCTCACTGCTCATCAACGGACAGGTTACACTCACCTCTTCCTTTACACATCCCTTCCACGTGTACTTCGGACTTTTTTGTTTTGTTTTATATAACAAAAATATACCTGTAAATTTTATCATTGATATCAGGACAAATAAAACTGTCACGCACCTGTGATTCCTGCACATACAGCATGATAGATTTAAGTCCCCGGTCATAGCAAATATACGAGCAGAATCGTAAGAAAACGTGTTTGTATTGAGAATATCACTGAAAATCCGGTTGAAATCGGTTGAAAACAAACAATATAGCGATTTTTATTTTGGGGTCGAATACGGTAATGTACGAAAAGGACCTAATTAATATTCAGGATTCGACACGTTAATTCAAACCTAAACAAAAAAAAATGCGGATACGGGCGAATTTAGCGGAGAGAAGGTAAGAACAAATGCAAATACATCCGTTACAGACGGAAGTAAAGTTGCAACGCTACGTTTTTGCTAAATCTATGTTTCATCTTCCATATGCTTATAATGATTAGCGAAAGCTAAATATAGATATAATTTGCATAACTCGCGACGCTGCAATGATTTTCGCTTATTGCATGTATTTATGATCATTTATGTATTATTTTATCGTTTCAAAACCGATTTTGAACAGGTTTTCGATGTAAACCTCGATACAAAATATATTTCAAAGAATTTATGTAAAGTTCAATTCTCGCTATACGATTTATATGCAAAACGACGATCTATTCCGCGAACTGGGACTTAAATATTTAACAAATTAGTTCTGCTATCACGTCTTTTCTAAAAAACTATACCACGTAAGCCTTTTTTTCAAATCACGTCTCTCTTGTGTAGCTTTGTACAAAGTATGAACTTCGCATGATGTATGTATTGTATGGGCGTTACAATATCTGCATAATATGAGGATTTCATATTATACATACTTAGTAATGTTATGTATTCGAAGTCGTCAGCGTCGTTTTACATTTGCGAAAAATCACTTTTCTGAAAAAAAAACACTTTAAAATATATATATATATATATATATATATATATATATATATATATATATATATATATATATATATATATATAACAAGGTATTCCGCTCAAAATCACCCGAAAACAGGGTGCATCGCTCTGAACAGCCATTACTTCATCAATTTTGCAGCGACTTTCACGATCTCGGTCTTATTCAACGCAGATATGAATTTCCTTTCTGGAAATGTACATATCTTGCAATATTTTTACAAATGCTGGGTCAACTTTTAAGAAATAACACGATACACAACTCGTGTAACCTACTTTACATCGATCAGACCCGATCTAAGACTGCAATCTTCACGGAGTCAAGGGTATTTCCCTGCAGAGTTCACGTATCTCGATACCATAATTCAATTAAACGCATGAAAAAAACATTCTTACCGTGCTTGCCGTTACATTATGCATCAAAACTAACTGTCCAGCGCCGTTTGAAACCTTTGTTTACAAACATTTCAACTTACCGACATTTTAAACACACGGGTGATTTCATTTGGTACAATGCGAAGGTGTGTCTTTACACCTGAAGATTTCATTTATGAATAAGTTTCCAAAGGATAAGTACCGTAAATAACATGATTATTTATTCATATGGAATAGTAACGTAAATGTGTGCAGATGCAATGAGTAACAAAATGCCATTCTAGAAACCGGTCATTTTAACATAAAGCAACATTCAATTAAAGGAGAACAGAAAAAAATTAACGTATAATTGAGCCTAAAAGGAGATATTTGGTTATATTATAATGTTGTTCGGATAAACTTTAACAAAGTATGTAAGCTACGTACTTAATTAAAATATGAACATATATTTGAACAGTGACTATACTATTATGTGGCGCAGTCCAAATGCAAATATTAAGATTTCGTGGCGCGCACATTACAATGATTATTTTTTTATTTTATAGCAAGTGCAGTTCACCGCTGGAAGCATAAAAGAACATGAGAAAAAGAACACAAATACACCATGCATCAATGACCCGCAGAAATCGTCTGGATACAGTGTAGGTAGGTATCCTGGAACAGCAAAGGTATCCGAATACGCGACCCAAATCATAAAGACTAAAATTCTTAGCAGGCATCGAGCGCATGCCTCAGGATAAGCCTTCGACGCCGGATCGACATTATGTGCAAATCCAAATGCTCGCGCGGAAATGCTGAACGCTCGACGTTTAGAAATTTGAAGTTCGTACAAATTTTTAATCATGCCCAAGTTTTCAAGCTCTCTGAATTATTATTGAATAATTACTTTACTTATGTATTTGTTACCGGTAATTTTATTTGGTCTTGACATGTGATGTGAACCGAAGAACTTATGGAAACCCCCACATGTCTGGTTTGGTGACAACCAACTAAACAGTGGGGACAAACTCTTGCCGCATAGCGAGAAATTAGTAAACCAACTTCCCAACAACTCGAGTTGGCGGCTGCAATACTCTGAAATATATGTTTTACTTTCAGGTTCGATATCCAGGTTAGCTGTCGGTATGACAATACTGGGCATCAAGTTTTGCCAACTGATCTAATTGAGTCTGCGAGCATAGCTAAGTTTTAAACACATGTCGGAATGAACTTGTTCAAGACAATAGTCACATTAGATTGTGCAAATTAAATTCCACGAAAATCGGGGAGAAGCAGTTATCTTTGTGTTGTTTATCTTCACATGTACCGCAATCAGTGATATCAGTTAACTAACGGATACTCACATATCCTCTTTGAAAATATGCGAATGCAATCATAATGGGCAGAAATACTCATACAAGAAAGACACGTTCGACTAGTTGAAATTGCGACAATTAAGTTATCACCATTGTGATAATATTATATATATATATATATATATATTAGTGTGTGTGTGTGTGTGTGTTATAAACGTTTGACTTATAATTCTACGCTTTTTGTAAATATGTGAACATCTAACACAACTGAAACCGTTTTGTATGTATGTAACGACTGCATGTTACGACTGTTTGTCGAGTAAACATATCCGATACAGAAATACATGATAGAATGTGTTGAAAATTGTATATGATGTGGAAAGCATATGTTCAAGTATCAGCGAAATTTATTCAGTAAACGTTTTCGAGATGGGGAAGCTGCTTGGAAACAGTCCGGGTAAAAAAACACTAAACTTATTTCACAAATTTGCATACGCCAGTAACTGGTATACAAATCTTCGTAGTCACGGGGAAACCTATCTAATCCTTAGGTACGCAAACACTGGCTTACTAATTTTGTCGCTCCACAATTTCTTACCAATAATTGCAGCGAATGAATCAGAAAAAAAGCCGCAGTGGACAGCATATTCAAATAAGAAAGCCCAAAATAAGAGTAAAGATTGATAAGAAATGTGTATAGTTATCAAATATCTTATTACTCAGGTTGTTTTAAAGGGATCTTTTCACGCTTTGGTAAATTGACAAAATTGAAAAAAGTTGTTTCAGATTCGCAAATTTCCGTTTTAGTTATGATATTTGTGAGGAAACAGTAATACTGAACATTTACCATGGTCTAATATAGCCATTATATGCATCTTTTGACGATTTTAAAACCTAAAAATTATAAAGCGTTGCAACGCGAAACGATTGAATAATTTGGAGAGTTCTGTTTTTGTCGTTAAATTTTGTGAAACTACGAAGATTGCTTATATAAGGTATAAAATACTTCACGTATATGTACTCGGCGGAATAGCTCAGTAGGCTAGAGCGTTTTTACTTCAGGACTCTGGCAAGATTCCAGGGGTCACTGGTTCGAAACCTGGTCCGGGCAATGTTCTTTTCCTTTTTTTTAATTTTATTCTTGATTTTTTACTGGAGCTTTTACGATCCAATGTTTACATTTATCGATATAAAGCATTTAATGAATAAGTTAAAAAATGCCAAAATCTGTGAAAAGGCCCCTTTAAGATTGTTAAACAAACATGCCAAAGTGACGTTGGAAGCTCACCTGGCAGCGTTACCGTGCGTCGCGGTACTACATCTCTTATTAAAAAAATCGTGATAGCTTGTAATTATTAAAAACGCTTCAACAATCCCTTGTTTATCGTTGACCTCTTATTGACTTTTGACTTTAAAATCACTATAAAATTACATAAAAAAGTAATATTACAGAAAAGCTGTTTTATAAATACAAATAAGACATTTTACCTCTGATTGACCTTTGAGCTCAATAGAAGGCGAACTTTTTTTGCAGGTCGAACACACATTGGGCCATGCTTTATCAATTTTTCCACAAACGGGCTCGGCAAAAATGGTCCTCCTTCATAATGTGATACGTGTACCTTTAATACGATTTAATAAGGTTTAATCTTGGCATATTTGAAAATAATATCGTACTTTACGTTCCGAAAAGATGTTCCGTCAAACAAATATATAAAAACCGTTGTTCTCAATGTGTTTATTATATTAATACATATGTTGACAGACATGAAAATAAAAATATAAAGGAAAAAAGTGAAGTGACACATCATGAACTGAATGTTTCATTTTATGCACTTTATATCGAAAATCACATATTGTTTTTTAATCAAATGGTATTTAGGGCACATCCTTTTTTCTTATTTTAAGGGTTCCCAAGTAAAAAATCATCGCCGACTTAATTCAAGAAAGGTGAAAGCATCACGTTTGCAATTTGGAAAAAGTTACTTCGACTTATCAAAATAGGCACCGAACTAACGTTTCGACCTAAACCAATGTAGCTTACGTAATTTACTAGCAAAACGAAAATGAACAAATTAAATCGCTACGTAGGCGTACAACGTCGGACGTCAAATCGGACACTAGAAACAAGCAACATTTTATAATAAAAATCACGTCCCACTTAATTTGAACGATATCTTTGTCTTAATGACACGCATGAACAACTCTATGCAGCCTAGTCTCTTGTGTAACGTAGAGTTTCTACATTCGCATGCATTCTTAAATCAATAATTGTTGTTTGCAACACCTTCCCGTCATGCTTAGCATTTCTTTTATTATTTGAGAGTTATTTGATGATGGCAAAAATATGATCCTGACAGGGTTCTTTTCTCTTCTACGACTCACAGTGTATTTGAATTTGTATCACAAATGTTATGTGTGTTCTCTGAGCGTATTTCGTAGTCTTGTCTATTCCCAGCTGATCAAGATATAATACAACATCAACTAGATACAAAAGCAGTACTATTGTCCGATTTATATTTACTGAACACTGTTGAATTTAAGATTGTCAAGTAGAAATATACCTGTATTATTAATAAATTTAGATATGATGTAAGTGAAAAAATAAGTATTCATAATACTCTTATTTCACTACATATAATGGTATTATTGGCTATATAAGCACGTTCACAATATAAGAAGTTAACATACACAGAATGCATTTTTTATAAATTACATTATAACAAGAACAGTTAACAATCAAACATAAACATTTTTTGAATATAACTGGATGTTAACATAGCCATAACTTAAAATATCTTCCCACAAATTACATATTTTATCTACATAACTAAATGTATGCAAAACTAGATACCTATCAGCAACAAATCAAACCCCTTGTCTATAAAGCCAATATTATCATTAAACAAGCTTCGCTATGTTCTCAAACACATTAAATTAACATCTTGTGACATTTCAAGGCAATTCAACTAAAACAAACAGCACATATTGTTCAACTCCAAGGTATCTTAATTGTCTGCATAATAAGTCCACCTTGTGTTATGGTGTAAATTGACACATGAAGGTTAACAATAAGCCATTCGTTTGTTCTACGGAAGTTTGACTAAAACTTATGACTGACATACATACAATACACACATGTGGTTCTGGTAAATATTTGTTTCTTTTTAATTTCAATATAACAAAGTCATTGTATGCTTAATACTTATCATTAAAATAATGTGTATTCTTGTTCTTTCTGTGTCTGTGATTATAACACTTAAATAATCCAATTTCACAACTTTATGGCAAAATAACATGTGCAACTACATACATTTAATCACAGTACAACACACATTTATTTTGGTGTTAGTGAATTGTTTTTTTCTTTTACGAGTTATACAAACACATGTTAAAACTCACTTACCAAAAAAAACTTAATGCAGAATTACTATTATTAAGAATCATTAGAATTATTAACTAATTGTCTAAATAAACAAATCACATAATGCCATACAAAATGCACATAAATCATACAGTAATAAACCGAATAAAAATCTTAGTCTAGATATACCAGTATTGGTGTTTTACATTTGTATATGCTTGCTATTTTAAACATAAACAAGTAAATGATAAATAATAGTATAGTAATGTTTATGTAAATTAACATCAGTTGATAAATGAACAATTTAAAATTTAACTTTTCTGACATATGTGGACTTTCACAAACATGAAGAAGTATTATAGAATATATACACTTAGCTTATATGAACAATGAAATTTTACATTGAAAAATATAGAAATACTTGACAAAACAAAAATGTGAGACGGAATATAACTTATTCTGATTAGATAACAATATATTTGTATGCATGACTTCTGCTTCTTAACTAGCTAACTGGAGTAAACGAAACAGAAATGCATAACACTTATTACCCTGTAAACTTTTATATTTTGCTAGCAAATTCTAATAGATGTATTTCTTACAAAAAGGCTATATAACATAAATTAATCTCACGATATTCCATAATTAATGATGAGATAGAAATAATATGTATCATCACATTTGTCCTGAATGGTAATTCAATAACTTTTTAATATTTAAACCATCGTCTTCTGTTAACAACCTATTTAAAGAGGTTATCAAATTGAAGACTGTTTTAGTCAAAACATGGTCTAAATATATTCACTATTTTAAATGAAAGTAATACAATAGTTCGATTTACCTTCTTACATACATACTACATACATTTACCATTGAACATTGCATCATGACAAATTCACTTGTGGTATTGAAGAAAAATTCAACACATTATACCCAGAATGTCTTTACATGTTGTCAATTACACTTAACATTTCATAACATAGAACTAACACAATTTGAATTAATTTTATCATATTTCTCACTTACTAGTTATGAAAATAAGGCAGACTTTTTTCTTAGATCAAAGGTTTTAAGAAACCAAAAATCTTAAAGTAACATTACTACTCAAAATCAACGAAAATTTCGAACATTATTTCGTAAAATAAAGCTAAACAATTAAACATATTTGTTTATTATGGCAATTGCCGAAAAAAACTTCAACGCCAGATGTGGTCTGGTAATAAAGATGTTTGTAGATACAAAATGCTCGTTTTTATTATTTTTTTGCATAATGGTAACATGGTACCATTTAAGTGTTCGTGTGTCGCATGAATAGATATATTAGCGGGAAATTAACATGGAATTGATTGTGTCACAAATAAATAAAAACGAGCATTTTGTATCTACAAAAATCTATGTAATCATACCACATCTAGCGTTGAAATTGTGGCTTTTGCTATAAGGAACACTGATTGTTTAGGTGTTAACTTTATTTTACGAAATACTGTACGGAATTTTGGTTGATTTGAGCGTAATAGAGGCTGTAAAGTAAATGCATAGAAATATACAAATCATCACATAAAGCAAAATGACAATCCATACAAAAAACAATTTCAAATACCTTAGTCACCTTTAAATTTATTCTGTCGTACGTGAATTTAGAACCTCTACAGAGTAACAGATTACAACTATCCATAAAACAAAAAATTCAATCAAAGCGGAAGGAGTCGTCTCTGATAAGCCTATACAGACTGTGAAATCGGTAGGGATACTTTATGCACATGCATTTAGCCCTGTTTTCTCACAACCCGGCTCAATGTTAATATGGATACTCAAACGTTTCCTGAGTTACTGGGTAAAGATTGGTCAATAACCATAATCAAACGGTCAAAAATTCTAAATTGCAAATGGGCTTACATAATTGTAAGCACTACATTATATCAATTCTGCTAAATTACATTTTAATCATGTGGTTATAGTTAATTTTAGTAAAATTCTATCATTTGGAAAATGATATTATCAAAGAACAAAAAGATGGTCTCCTGTTAAATTCTTTATTTGTAAACTAAATAAGGCGCACCGTTTAACAAACAATATAGCATAAACGAAAGTCTCTACAACGCATAAGGCAAAGGCTTCAAAGAACCGCCTGCGGAATACTTCAGTAGAGTGTACTGGTGATATCTGTAAACATGTGACGTCATCGTGTGTTACGATCCCGTCATCAACACATTGGTAAATACAGACGGCATCGAAGAGCTACTGGTTGTCATGGGGACTTTCGAGATATACGTCGAAACAGAGCTCGGTGTGAGTTAGGATAGTGACAGACTTTGCTTTTTGTTGTTGTTTGGGCTTAGAGTGCCTGTTTGCATCCATGGGTAGTTTAAATAGGTTGAAAGTTGCGGTGACTGCGAGATCATGGTGGCGTATGAGGGAACGGGCGACATTATTGGTGACATGGACATAAACGGCTGACCATGGCAGTTGTTCATGTTGCCATTTACCTGTACTCGACTACGCCACCTAGCGCGCTTGTTCTGGAACCAGATCTGAAAATAAAGAATATGAGCAATAATAAATATGCATTAAGTATTGTTATATAGTCATCGTTTTAAAAACAGAGACATGGCAGGATCAATTCGTCGTTAAAATCAGGTAATTTGTTTGTTAAGTTGAACTTTCGCCGTTTTCGACAGTATTATACTATGTTTTTTAACCCGCCCTCATTAATTTGAAGCCATCATTCGACATTGCGAGTAAGCAAAACGAGGACATAAATGAAACAAAATTGTTTCCGTACATATAATACATTATAAGTGGACATTCTTATGCCAGCAACTGCCCTACATGTATAAGAGAATGAGTAAAGTGGCCGTAGAATGGATTTATGACCAATTTCCACACAATGTATATGGTTTAGCCAGAGATCGATTGAGTAGCGATCTACCTACTGAACTAGCGGGCCATTTATGAATATGCGCAATTAAATACGTTTATGTAGATCTACATGAAAAGCCCCATAGAATAACGCTGTCAAAAGAGACGCTCCTTGATTTTGTTCTCGGTCACTCCGCAGGCCTTTGCAAGGATTTCCATCATCTCTGACTTGGGGTAGGGATTCACGTGGAAGAGTTTCAGCAGAGTCTGTATCTGTTCATGTGTGTAGTTGATTAGAGCCTTTTTCTTGATCATCTGCTCGGGGCTGGTTTCCGGTCTGGTGACCGGCTGCTTGAGGGCCGACTGAACAGAACAGAACAGAACAACTCTTTATTTACACCCAAGTTCACAAGGTATACAATAATGGCAACATAACAAAACGATGATTCAGTAAATTTTTGGAATCAGAGCCGGTTTATTTAATAAGAAATGTTCAAATATATCTCATCTTCATAATCAGCTGATCACTGGTTAACTGACGTCACAGTCACATGACCGATGAAGGGTCACGTGATACGAGGAGACCGTCATACACACGGGATAGCTCGAGTTCCTCGTCTCTGTTAAGTTATGGCCGCTGCTGTTTTATCCCAATTGCTTCTTTCATTTGCGTTTCCATAGATGTTCTTCGGAAGTGAGTACTTTAGTGTTGTTAGGGTTGTTTACAATGTTCTTATATGACGGAATAAGTTCGTGTAAGGTGTTCTTTCTCTCTAGTGTCAAATTATCTCGCTGTTTCACCTACATAGTCCTTTTCATAATCCTCACATTAGACCTGATATATAACATCACATTTCTTCATTTTTTCAGTTTTGTCTTTAACTTTGGTAAGGTTGTGTCTGGTGGAATTGAATGGTTTATGGAAGATGTTGGCTCCATGTTTTTTAATACTCTGGACAATACTTCTGAGAAGCCACTGATGTAAGGTTTACCTGCCATAGGTCTATTTTGTGTTCCTTATCTTTGTCTACTACTTTATCTTCTTTTTTAGTTGTCTGAAAATCCAATGCTGGTATCCGTTGGTTCTTAAAGCGGATTTCACATGTTCGATTTCCTCTTTCTGGTCTTTTTCTTCTGTTAGTGGGTTTTGGCTCAGTTGAGGAGAGTGCGTACAATCGAACTTTTGTGTTCTAGGTGGTGGTTGGACTGAAAGTTCAGATACTGGTCGGTGTGCGTCGGTTTTTTGTAAATCGTGGTTTTCGTCGACCCATCATCTGCGACGTGAACACATGTGTCCAGGAACGGAATACGGCCTTCTGCCTCCTCCTCTGAAGTGAACTTTATATGTTCGTCAATAGACTTGATATGGTCCATGAATTATTGGATATCGTATTCATGGATTTTTGTCGTGGTTTCATCCACGTACCTTAGCAAGAGGGACGGTGGGTGACTATCAGTTTCCAATGCCTTTCTCTCAAAGAACTCCATATATAAGTTCGCGACAATCGGCGATACGGGAGATCCCATGGCCTCATAGTGCTTCTGGTGGAAAAATTGTTTATTGTTTATTAAGTATGTGCTACCATGGCAAAAGTCTAACAACTCGATCACTTGTTCAACACTGAGTTTCGATCGTTCGTTGAGCTTGGTGTCTCCAGCCAATTTGTTATTTATCACTGTGAGTGCTTTGGGTACTGTAATTGAAGTGAAAATGCTGAGACATCATAGTATACCAGTTTCGTGCCTATGCTACTCCTAGATCCTTGATCTTCTGGACGAAATCCATTGAGTTAACGATGTGGTATTCCGTTTTACCAGCCAAGGGGCCAATGACCGTAGCAATGTATTTAGCGGTTGCGTACAGTACGCTTCCTGTGCTTGATACAATTGGTCGTAAAGGAGCATCCTTTTTGTGAATTTTGGGCAGTCCGTATAATTTTGGAACGTTCGCTGCTGTGAGACAAAGTCGATTGTACAGGTTATCTGAGATTAGATTGTCTTTCTTCCACTTTTTTCAAGATATTAACCAATCTAGTTTTCACTTGCCTGGCGGGGTCCTTTTTCCGTGGTTTATAGTTGTGCCTGTCTCTTGTAAGCTTATCCATCTTGATAACGTAATCCGTTCTGTTCAAAACAACCGTAGTATGACCCTTGTCAGCAGGTAAAAATACAATGTCTTTCCGTTTACCTTAGTCATACAAGGCATTTCTTTCCTTGGTGGTGATGTTGGTTTTGGGTTTGGTGGCATTTTTCAAAATCTTTACACCCTCCCCGCTTAAACTTTCAGCGGCCAATTTATCCTCTAATTGATGGCAAACCTGTTCTGTTGAGGCAATAATTTCATTTATGGGGATGGTTGGAGGGGTAAAACAAAAGTTCATACCTTTCTTTAACATCGACGTTTCGTCCTATGACAACGGCCTGTCCGATAGATTGACGACCCATTTGTCAGTGTTAATCAAGTCCCTGTCTGTTCCCTAGTCTGATCTCTCTTCTTCTTTCAATAAAAGTTTGGAAAACTTCTCTCGTTGCCGTTATTTACATTTTCCATGTTTATCCTCATGCGCATGCGCGAAGGCGTCTTCCACTTCCGACCAAATAGAGGGAGACAACTTCGATTTCGATTCTTATCGTAAACATTCAGATTCTTCTCCCATTTTGGTTTGAGTGTATCCACATTGTCTAATACGTTCTCAAAGTAATTTTTTCTCGGTGCTAGCTAAAATATTCTCTGCTTTCACCCCGGGAATAGTCCGTTTCAGGCGAATACTATTGGGCGTTATGTTGTTATGACAACAGCGGACATTGAAAAGTTTGTGATTTTTCCAGCGGGGCAATTTTAGCACCAATTTCTCTCCTCGTCGCACTTCTTTTAGGACTTCACGTCCATGTTGACTGAGAAAACGTTCATGTAGGTTTCTCTGCTCTGGTTGATGCATAATTTAATGAATTCTTGGACACAGAGCCGGTTTATTTACTTCGAAATTTTCGAAGATACCATATCTTCTTCATCAGCTGATCACTGGTTAACTGACGTCACAGTCACATGACCCTCAAAGTTCGTATGGAGGGGGGAGTGTCATATATTTACATGTATATATGCAAAAGTTATAAATCGAGATCATAAATCATTTGAGTAATGTGTGAACAATACGTAATAAAGAATAAATCTATAAAAAAACAATGCAATTACAATACAAATTATATATATTGTCGGGAAGGCATAATAACAAAATAACATTAGCTGTCAAAACCGACATTTCTTAATAGCGTTTATTGTATTTACAAAAAATACAGTTTGATTCTAGAACAAGAGTGCCAAACTGTCACAAGATACGCACGTTTGAAGGTTTTGGACTCCATGCTTAATGCTTGTGTCCAGCAGCTGGAGTTTCACTTCTTTATATTGAAATGCACTAAGTGACCTCGTGACCTAGTTTTTGACCCAGCATGACCCATATTTAAACTTTACCTAGTTATCATTTGGACACAACTTCTGACAAAATTTGTGAAGATCGGATGAAAACTACTTCAACAAGCAAATTCGTTGAATTGATATCCCCCGCCGGTATGCTTCTGGACACAAGTGTTATATTTGACACTCAAAAAAGCATTTTTTCAATATACAAAGGGCCATAACTCCGTTATTAACAGATGTTGTACAATGCCATTTGGTGTGCATCATCCTCTTATCCATATATATACTCATACCAAGTTTCAATGAAATCCGCCAAAGCACTTCCAAGATATGGCTTCGGACGGACGGACGGAAAGACACGGAAGGACGGAAAGACGGAAGGACGGATGGACAACGCCAAAACAATATCCCTCCGCCTATGGCGGTTGATAATTAGAGAGCGGACACCATGCTAAATCCTTAAAATGCTCAAAGTGAACCTGTGACCTAGTTTTTGACCCGGTATGAGCCATATTCGAACTTGACCTAGATATTGTCTAGAGACAACTTCTGACTAAGTTTGGTGAAGATCGGATAAAAATTATTTGAATTAGAGAGCGGACACTGCTGTGGACGCCGCCGCCCGCCCGCCCGCCGCATGCCCGCCGCCCGCTTGCCGCCCGCTCGCCAAGGGTGAAACTATAATACGTTCCGTTTTTTTCAAAACGGGCGTATAAAAAGAATAAAGATAAAGACGTCCAAAACAGAAATATGAACAGGCAGTCTAGGAGCATGTAGCACGTTCCCTGAGCAATTTATTTTTTCTTTCGCGGTTTAGGATGACGATAACAAGAAAGAGCGTTTGAATGGGAACGCCTGCCAGCAATTATCGGATTTTAAGCTAAGGGATGGAACGTACCGTTATAGCGCCAGGTCAGCTGGTAGTTTTTTAATAAATTAAGTTCCCTTGAAAATGTTGAAGTTGGCATTTTTGTATTATGTTTACTCACAAATATTGTATTAAATAAATAACTAACGGGAAAGAACCCGTTATTGGAAAAAAGCAATACGGAACAGCAACATACATATAATACAGTGAGGATGGTTGTCATTCGTAAAACTTCAGAACAAAATATAAGGAGGCATAGGCTTGGAAAGATACTTAAATTTTACACCCAAGAGAATATATATGAACATTTAGGATCTTTTTACAAAATCTTGTTAAAAACAAATGCTTATGAGATAACTATACAAGGGCGGGGTGGAAAAAAATAAAGAAACTAATGCGACAAGAACACATGTATGATAGTAATGGGATGAAATGGTAGTGGGGTGGGGTGACATTACTGTTGTTTAAAACTTGGAAGGATTATATATATTTATAAATTTGAAGAATTGTATCTATTTATAAATTTGCGCACTTTAAGGTGAAGTGTTGACGTTGCAAATATAATTGTTTAATAGTAAGGCTTGAAGTTGGGGTGTTGAGTACACTTAAATTCTGTTCTCTTTGTGTTTTGAAGTAGGGGCAAAATAGAAGGTAATGCTCTTCACTTCCAACCTGGTAATTTGTACATTTTGTGCATTTTCTGTCGGTTTTCGGGGTGCCATCATATCTGCCTGTTTCGAGTGGGAGGTTATGGTTGGCTGTTCTGAATTTGAACAGGCTACTTTGCTCACGCTGAGGCACAAGTGAAATATATTTTTCTAGCTCAATATTCTCGTTGAATATTCTATATGTTCTGGTTTTATTTGATGTAGTGAGACTGTTTTGCCATGTAGCTTTATATTGCTCTATTTATATGTTTTAATTGTGTTATTTATTGTTATATTAGTGTTCGATTGGACTTGGTTGTGCCATAAATCTATGCAGCCTGTTGCATTGAGAATTTCTTTTATTTTATTTATCCATTTGAAGTTGTTGTCATGGAGATCCATTATATAGTTATTTATCTGTGCTGCAAAGTTATTTTGTTTCCCGTTAAGTATTCTAGTCCAGAAAGATATCATTTTTGCTTGAATAGTAATTGATAGTGGGTACTTGCCAAGCTTTCCGTGTAAAAAGATATAGGTGTCGAACCTTTAGCATGTGTTATTTTCTTCAAAATGTATTGTGGATTCTTTCAAGTATATCAATGTTTTCATATCCAAAAATTTCAGATCCGTAGGTCAGAACTGGACAGCACAGTATGTTCAACGAGTTTTATAACGAGGTCGATTGGGAGGCTTGAATTGTTTGCCCTTGTGAAAAGTAAGTGCACGGCTTTGGTTGATTGTTCTGCTATATGTTTGCGTGCTTTAAGAAATGATCCATTGCTTGAAAAGTTGAGACCAAAATAATGATAGTTGTCTGTTATCTCAATTGGTGTGTTACCAATGTAAAATTGAAGTTGTAATATTGTCTTGCTCCAAATATTATTATTTTTGTTTTGCTATAATTAATTTTGAAAGTGCCAGTTGTTACAATATTCATAAAAAAGTGTTTAAGCTATTTCGGAAGTCATTTGGGCCATCTGAAAGTAATACAGTGTCATCAGCATATATTTAAATATGAAGTTTAAGCCACAGTGTTAATTGGTCTTTTAACTCTACACCAACAGAACTGTTCTGATGGAAAAATGCTTGCTTGGAATAAAGAAAAGAGAAGTGGGAAAAAGTTTACTCCTTGTTTTACTCCAATTTCTGAAATAAATGTTGAAGGGACAGTGTCATTGTATGCAATACAGGATTCAATATTAATATACATGTTTAAAATGATACTAAAAAATTACCATTTATTTAGCTTTTTATAAGCTTATGCCAGAGGCCTACTGTCCATACCATATCGAAAGCCAGCGAGAAATCAATGCATGCACAATAGAGCTTTTGTTTTCGTTTTTTAAGGATTTATATTAAAAAGGGAAGTTTAAAATTATAGTCACTGGAAGAGAAGCCTTTTCTAAATCCTGTTTGGTTTTCATCTAGTAGATTGTTGTTTTTCAAGAATTGAGATAATTTTTGATTTAGTACAGAGGTGGACAGTTTTCAAAGACAGCTTAATATTGTAATTGGTCGATAGTTATTGGGATCTTTAGGGTCAACTTTGTTTTTAAAAATTGAGATGATAATACCTTCAAGCCATGTTTTGGTAATATTTCCAGTATCAATGATACAGTTAAATAATTAACAATAAAAGGGTATTAGGATTTCTTTGGTTGATTTAATATATTCATTAAGAATGTTATCTGAAGGGCTTGAGGCTTTAGAGTGTTTTAGGTTATTTATGCATTTATTTATTTTATGTTCAGTGAGTGGCGCATTAAGGTACATATTTAAGTCATTGGTGGTGTGTATATAATTTTGAAACGATCGTCATTAATAATATTTGTATTTATAATCTTAAAGCGCTCATAGAATTCATCAATAAAGGGTGCCATACTTAATTTGGGTTGAGGTTTCAAGAAGTTCAACATTTTCCAGTATTGCTTTGGGATTATTTCATTTAATAAGTTTTGAAGAAATTTTTTCATTATGTTTGTAAATGAATATATTCATTGTTCTTTTATTGCTTACTTGCATTTTTTAATCTTAATTTGTTTTCATTATTTTTATTTTTTGTTTATTTGTTTTCAGCATTATTGTAGTTATGTCTGGCTTGATAGCCGGGGTTTGTTGTTGGGCCTATTTACTATATGATTGTTTCTAAACAATTTAGGGTACGTTTGAATTGCTGTGTTGTGGAAAATGGACTGTAGTTTGCTGGTTATGACTTCAACTGTTTCTTTGGATTGAGGGTAGGTGTAAAGTTGTGATATTAGATTGTCTATGTCGGCCATGTTAATGTTTTGCTTAAAATGGTTTTCCATGCCTTGTTCCCAGGCTGGATGATGAAATGTTGGCTTAGTGTCTTGTTTTGGCATTTAGTTGTTCAATATTTTTAAGTCCCATGTAAGAGCGCTAAGTCCATCAGAGAATAAGGGATCTGTTTGAATAATCTCAAATGAGTCAATGTTTGGGAATGGGTGTTAAACAAGTCGTCATTAAATACAACTTTATTTTTCTGGTGTCAAATACATTGCACCTAGTAAGATATCTTCATCTAGTTTGGATAAGTTTTTGAATATGGTAACCCAGAGTATGTATTCCGAATTATTTTGGACAAAGTGAACATATTGACTAATATTGTCGTTTACATAAATACCAATGCCTCCTGATTTTCTTCTGTACTTTTTCAACCTCTGTTTTGATATAATATGGAAACCATTAATATCAACAATGTCATAATCATCAAGATGTCAAAAACAAGTCAAACAAATTTACAATGTCGACAAAATCAGGGTAATTTAAACGTTTTTTAGGCCGCTTACATTCAGACAACATAATTTTAAGTATATTTCTGATTTCAGATTACGCAGAGCGCCTCTCCCCCCTTGGGCCTATTTGAGAGAGTTCTAGGGATTTTCACAATTCGTCTTCTGGTGAGGAACATCGTTTTCATCGGAGTTTGTGGTAACAGTTTGGGGTGTTCTGGAATTAACACGTGTTGCAGATTGATCTGTGTTTGTGTGCGTATTCGTTGACTTTGATGTCCATGGGCGCTGTAAATCAGATTCCCCCGAGGCAGACGATCTTTTGCTAATCGTGTGCGTCTCCTTATGGAGCAGGAGATTCAGATTGAGGACGCCTGGAAGTGTGTTTATGTTCATTTAAAGAGGAGCTCATTTTGTTGGTGTGGATCCTATAAACTGTTGGATTTGGGGCTCCTTCATATTACTATTTGGACCGTGTATTGTGGACTTGACTGTGCTGCGTGACTTGTGGAGTGGGCACCTTATCGCCAGGAGCGGGCTTATGGTGCACTTCGTATTGGTGGAGTTTTGTAACGAATGATTGTTGACTATAGTTGCCGTTTGGAGAGTAGTCGTGATTCTGTCGCCATTCAGGACTTTGCTCCAATCAGGAAACGTGTCTGCCACAACATGACCATCTGCCACTATATTTGCAGGATATACAATGCTTATTTTGTTATTTGGGTGCAAACCACAAAGTTTTTTGAGCTCTGGCCACAAAGTTTTGAGAACTTTAATAATATCTTAAGGGTAGTCTCTGTTCATGTTAAATGGTGTATTTCTTAATTTATTTGCATTGCCAATACAAGCTATGTATCTCTAAAGTCAAGGTAATAAACGATGAAAGCTCTTGTGGAACTATCCGGCTTCTAGCCTCCAGATAAAGTGACTTATATTCGAGTAATCTCAATCTAACGTCATGTTGGTACACTAAGTTTTCTAGTGATTTCACTTGGTTGTGTAAGCTCAAGCAGTCATCAACATTCTGTTCAATACTGCTCATCCGTACAGATAGTTTATCGTCAATACATAGATTTTCATATTCATGTTGTGAGATTGAATGCTCCTAACATTGAATACTTTGACCGCCATTTCTGTACTTGCTAATACGTTGAAACGGTTTTCTGTCACACACGCAACGTGCTCACCGCTCATATACGAGTTTTATATTGCTAGAATGATCCATTGTTGCACACCTTGTTCAATGCTATTAAAATATTATAACATGTTGTCTTGATTTTGTTTGTTAGTGTGTTTTTTTTCACTACAAAAACAAATCAACCATCTTGATCGGAAGTAGCAATCAATCCGGGGAGACGCGTTCTCTTCTGGAAGACATGTCGGGCCTTCCGGAAGACGATACGGGAGATGAAAACAGAGAAGACCTCGACGAATCGTTCGTATTTAGTGTGATTAAACGCACTTCGCATCCATTTAACGGAAGTGATGCAGGTTCGCACTTCGCATCCATTTAACGGAAGTGGTGCAGGTTCGAGGTCGTCAAAAATAAATTCAAAGATAGGGTTGAGTGCCTTCCCGAACGTATTTATTACAATGTATCGCATTAAAAATCTTAAGTCTACAAATTGTATGAGCAATTGTGTCTTTGTTTTCATGTTTAGACTATCGAAATTTATTTAATATAAATGTGGATACACATATTGGAGTGTTGATAAGATTCAAAAGAGAAATACATTTGCTTATTTCCATTTATGTTATTATTTAGTATTTATGAATACTCACCGATGTTCGCCTAAAGAGACTTGTGTCTGTAAGACACGATGTGTGATGTAGTATACGGCGTGTAACGTGCCGCACTGGAAATTCTGGTTGACGACTGACCCTCACCTGTCAGTCGTGGCGAGGCCCTCTGGACAGTCTGTGGAAGTGATGCTGCATTTTGGAACTTCAGGCAACCGATCTCTGCACTTCAATGGGCGAACCTCGCTTTTATTGTGCAGATTGACAACAAGTTACGTCAGATATGCGTTTGAAACGTCTACCTCGCGGAGGTCTCTGTCTGTCGTGTGCAGCCACCAATTGCCAACAGATGGAGTAGATTGTATCATAACAATAAAACGAGTAAAATTCTGGCATAAAGCAATCATCAATAAGCGACTTAATCACCTTTCAACTTTATGTTATCTTATTATTGAATTAAAGTACACTTTCTACGTTTCAATAAATGTATAAAATATTGGCTACTAATGTCTACTGTATGAATACATTGTATCTGAGTTAATACTTACATGAACGTGCATGATTAAGTGAAGAGTATAATTATCTTGCATTTGATGTCATCGACAGTCTAATAACTTATTAACTATTAGCACTCACACTGCGATACATTCCTTATATATAAGCGGGTAAGCAGGAACCGTTCACAAAATCGAGTCAACTCAAAACACAGAGTGCAAACTCGGTTCTTACGCGAGTCTGAAAACAATATATTTTTGTCTGGCAATCACAACGATGTAACGAGCTTTCAAGGGCCGATCATTCATACATTGTGTACCATTCCATCACTAACTGTGTTTGGATTACCTGCCTCTATTCAATGATTGCGTGTGACAAACACGTGATTTACGTGGAACAGTACCACGAATAGGTGATGAGTTAATTGCAACGCGTCACTAATTACAAACATGCCCGTCTCTGTGATCGTTCCAATCTAACTTGTGTGTGAGGCAATATGCATGCAAATGTTATCCTGCGTGACACGATATATTAATACCTAATGTGATTGTATCATCGAAAGGAGCGTCCAAAAAGCATACGAATTGACGATATTAAAGGTAATATATGTTTTTCACCAAATAGTCATACATCGTACAATTTCTACACAAAAATAAATATTAACATTAACATTTTTTTAAACATTTCAATAACATTAAAGAGAGTGCGCATTATGGTTTTAAAATCATTGAACGTCTATCACGGACCTTCATCTCGATGTTTGGCGTTTTTCAAGCAAAAGTGATGGCGTTTTGCTCTCTTCTTGTCGAGCATGATAGCTGTTTAAGTGTAATTCGAAAGACTTATATTCTTGATGTCATTAGCTTTTATTTTTGCACAATTTGTTTGTATTTGTTAATGTTGTTTCTTTATCAACGATTTTATAGTTGAGCATATCTTGAAGGCTTTATTAATTGCATACACTTGTCTAATGTCTTAGCACTTTTTATGCAATATGATATACCGGTATTATCGATTAGGAATTTAAATTGTGACGACAAATGCCCTTGTTCGTTTTCGTTTTTTAAGGAGTGTTTTAAGAGTAAACTAAAATCAAAAGCGATAAAGGCATCGAAATTGTTCCATATTGTGTAATCAGAGGATCTGGAGAACCGCATTTTGTTGTTTACCCAACTTCGGTCTTGTAAACCTAAGTGACTTCAAATGGTCAGCACCATACTCTGTTGAAGTGTAACATATATATGTGTGTGTGTGTGTGTGTGTGTGTGTGTGTGTGTGTGTGTGTGTGTGTGTGTGTGTGTGTGTGTGTGTGTGTGTGTGTGTGGTGTGTGTGTGTGTGTGTGTGTGTGTGTGTGTGTGTGTGTGTGTGTGTGTGTGTGTGTGTGTGTGTGTGTGTGTGTGTGTGTGTGTGTGTGTGTGTGTGTGTGTGTGTGTGTGTGTGTGTGTGTGTGTGTGTGTGGTGTGTGTGTGTGTGTGTGTGTGTGTGTGTGTGTGTGTGTGTGTGTGTGTGTGTGTGTGTGTGTGTGTGTGTGTGTGTGGTGTGTGTGTGTGTGTGTGTGTGTGTGTGTGTGTGTGTGTGTGTGTGTGTGTGTGTGTGTTTGTGTGTGTGTGTGTGTGTGTGTGTGTGTGTGTGTGTGTGTGTGTGTGTGTGTGTGTGTGTGTGTGTGTGTGTGTGTGTGTGTGTGTGTGTGTGTGTGTGTGTGTGTGTGTGTTTGTGTGTGTGTGTGTGTGTTTGTGTGTGTGTGTGTGTGTGTGTGTCCGTCCGTCCGTCTGTCCTGGCCACTATCTCCTCCAATACACTATAAGCACTAGAACCTTGAAACTTACACACCCGGTAGCTATGAGCATATGTGCGACCCTGTTTGGAATATTTGGAATATTGATCTGACCCCTGGGTCAAGAGTCATGGGGGTTGGGGTGGGGCCAGGTTAGAGATTTTCACTCATTTTTTTATATGTTATTTTACATTAACTTCTTCATTTCTTCACCGATTTACTTCAAATTGATACTGAACATCTATTATAACAATACGGTCAATCTCAACTATGCATGGCCCCATTACCAACCCTGGGGCGCCCCTCCCACATAGACCACGCCCACCCAAAATTGCCTTTGACTATAACTTCTTCATTTCTACACCGATTTACTTCAAATTGATACGGAACATATCTAATGACAATACGGTCAATCTCAACTATGCATGGCCCCATTACCAACCCTGGGTCGCCCCGCCCACATAGACCACGCCCACCCAAAATTGACTTTTACTATAACTTCTTTATTTCTACACCGATTTACTTCAAATTAATACTGAACATCTCTTTTGACAATACGGTCAATCTCAACTATGCATGGCCCCATTACCAACCCTGGGGCACCCCGCCCACATAGGCCACACCCACCCAAAATTGCCTTTTACTATAACTTCTTCATTGTTACACCGATTCACTCCTAATTTATACTGAACTTCTCTTATGACAATATGGTAAATTTCAACTATACATGGCCTCATTACCAGCCCTGGGGCGCCCCTGGTTCAAACATGCGGCGTGGGGATACGCGTTGGCCTCTACCGCGCCATTTCTAGTTATTTTTAATGTTAATGCACTCTGTATAGGTTTTGAATATAAATTATAAATGTTCATATAACGCCTATTTTTAACTAGAAGCTTGATTGCTCAAAAAAATGTTTTCCTGTTGTTGTACATTGTATATAAAATAAATTAACAAATTTAACCCCTCAATAATATGCTTATATCAATGAAACACATTCAATCGCAGGTATAAAGACTCATTGTTTACTTAAGCCAAGCATTATTAAATTTATATGTTGTCAATAGTGGTACTAAAATCAGAATTTATCAATACCCGAGGACGATCGCAAAGAATTCGCACTTGAATTTAAACGCATTCGTTTTAATGCGTTGGTCCACATGAATACTGTAGAGGTATTCCAGTCTCCAATATTTTTTATCTATTCGATAATGAAGAACTCTAAGTAAACATCACATTCACCGACTATAATATGACGTTAAAAAGTCTTTATCAATGCAATTTATAAACAGTGTTTATTATCAACGCACTGTTCAAACCCATTAGACTTTAGAGGGCTGTTATTTGTCATAAAAAATCATTTCAATTGAACAAGGCTTATGTTTTGAAAAACATTATACCTTTCTGTATCTGAAACATCCTTACGGTAACCACACAGGTACATTATTATATAAGAAAAGCTTTAAACTAACTTGTGATAGAGATACTTGTAATTACCTTGAGTAGTCGTCTGTGCATATGTTGCACTTCAATAAATACGGTGGTCGGGAGCTTGGATGAGTCTAAACCTATGTTTAATCCAAACAAAAGGAAAGTCAAATGCGATATTGGGGAATTAGCTTTGATAACCCAACACCTCCGGACCTCCCAATTATCATATGAAACATATACATACTTGTATATATAGCAGGTAATTATTGAATCAAAATATAGAAAGGTTTGTGGGGATAAGCGATGCTGAATAATGTCAAATTCCTAAGACATAGTTACAGACAGTGTGTCGCGAGCGTATGGAAAGAAGGTTACATGTCAATATTATATAATTTTATATAAAAAGAATTAGCGCCAGTTTAAAATAAAATATGAGAAGCATGCTTCACCGTTTATGATTTGCTTAACGCTCTGTGGTTTCGTTTTCTTCACCACACATATGACATGTTGGGTTAATATCAAACTGTTTAAAGTTCTTACGTTTTGTTTGAAGCATACACGTCCCTGTGAGTAATCGTACGTTTGTTTTTAAACGTTCTGACTCCCTGGCAGTGTATTCCAAGAAGAGTAAAGGAAGAATCTTGCCTGGAAGTAGTTATCTTGTCTCAAGAAGAACAATGTGAAATTTAAGGGTGTTAAGCTGTCTATATGATCACTCAAATAACTATGAACCCCCTTGTGTACACGTGTCTTCCATCTTCCCTTCGTCAGCAAAGTCAGCAACAGTCCCCAAATCGTACTTCCACATTATATGCTGCACTTGTGTGAACCAAGATGAGCTGTCAACTTATTTTAAGTTAATCTGACGTTAAGCAGCGCCCACTCAATACTGGTTTTATCTTGCGATCATATAGTATGTAAGAAGATCGTCGCCTGTATGTGAATTTGTGCTTCGATCGGTAAAAGTTAGGATAGAAGATATATTGCCGCATTGGCTGTGTTATCTGGTAATCTAAGAATTTCTTTCACAAACTTTCTTTAGAATGTCTCGAGACAGTTACTAATGCGTTCAGGTGGTAATAACAGTTCAAATTCATATAAAAGCACCGGAAGAACATAATATTTGTAAAGATGAATAATTGACAGTACATTTAGTCCCGCTTGTCCTTTGTAAACACAACCGATTATACTATATGCTTTTCTTCTTGCTTTGTTTTAATTTTTCATCCACATTAGCTGTTTGGTTGTTCTGCATAGAATCAATTCGTATAGAACCGAGATGTATAGCCCTTTGCACAGATGGTATTTCAACAGTGTTCATGAAGAGGGGAGTAGACACGCCCTTTTTACGTTGGTGACTAACATGGATATGCACGCTCTTGGTAGGTTGTAACAGGTAACGCTCCATATTGGGGAGCTGTGATGAAATGTTCCTGAGCTTCATTGACCGTCTCGGCACATAAACATATATCGTCCGCACAAGCACTGGCCTCACATTTAACGTCACCTATAGTGGATCCCATACTGGCTTCTCGTAGACGATCAAGCAGCGGGTTAAGGTAGACCTTGTAAACGTCGTTGATCAGTACTCCTCCCTGTCTGACGCCCTACTGGACACTGAACTTTGACGAGACATGCCATTTCCACTTCACTGCACTAGTAGCACTCGTACTATCGCATTGTCGCAATCGTACTATCGCACTATCGCATTGTCGCCCTCTGGATTTTAATGTGTAACTACGATGGCCCTAACGGTATTCCGTCCATTACCAATCCCCGCACAAGTGATGTGACCGGGACATGAATTGACCCGCGATCCTCGGAATTGTAGCCTGACGCAATTTACGTACACAAGTAAGTGCATATTGATATGTTGGTATAAATCAAAAGCTCAATAAAACGCTGCATTCAAACTTGTCTTGTGAAGCAATATGCTGCATGCAAACGTAATCTCACATGACACGATTTAGTAGTACTTAATGTGACTATGTCAAGGAAGGAGCCTGCGAAAAACGCGAGATATAGATATTGAAGTAAATACTAGAATAAAATAGCTTTTTGGTCAGTACCACAGCCCGTAAGTCATATACCACATACAAATAGTAAAATACAATGCATCATCATCCTCATTATCATAATGAAAATCCCCATCATCATCATTATTATTATCATTATCATATTCACCAACGTCATACCATATCGTCACCGTCATTATTATCACATTCATAATTTACACCAGCATATTCAGCCGCGTTTTTTGTCAGTTCCTTCATATTGGAATCATCGATCAATACCCATTCGCTATGAAATGAAACTGTAATTTATAATTATGTCGGGATATTGAATTATTGCTTAGAAACATGAGATTAATACTATCATATTGTTGATGTATATCGTGTATTATAAGATGATGATAAGAAAGCATATTTGTATATCTTAATATGTGATAAGTGTTTTAACATTTAATAAAATAACGGCATATCACTTAAAATCATCAGTTTCTATCTAGATCTCAAAATATCTCGTTCATATTTAGATCAAAACAGCAAAGTACTACATTCAAACCAAATAGGATTCATTTTTGTGTTATATTTACTCTCTTATATACGAGAGAAATTCTCATTAATTCACTTTTTGTTTAGTATGCTTGCATTGAAATTGGCGTACAAAGTATTTAATTCATATCTCATTTTTGTCGATCTAAAGAAATGTTGCGCTGTGGATTAAAGAATAATTGGGAAATGTGCATTCTTCGAAACGACGCTGGACAATATAGATAAACAGTATGATAAATTATAAAAATCACTCGCGTATTAAGTTTCGTGATTGTTCTATCATAGCACAATCTACTATTAACTGTCTTGTCTTCAAGGTGAATGTAAAAAATATAACATGAATTGATTATGTATTCATGGAATACATTTTAAAAGGCCAAAGTTGAACTTTTTATTGAATTGCCGGTCACAACAGACTTCCATAACAGAACATAGTTTTATTTTGTACATAAATGCTTCTGGGCCATAATACACTGCATATAACAAAACATTACAATATAACGTGATTTACTAGTACCTTTCCCTAAAAATAAATGTGTCTGTATATCAAATCGAGGAAAAATATGCATATTCAATAGAAATAATGTATTTAAAAAGAAGTGGTGTTGCTGTCATGTTTCAATGTTCATTTCGTAATTTCTTTATTTATTATCTATATTTATGCTTATTTGCATTTTTACGGCATTGTTACCAGTTCCTTTTAATTAAACTTTAACCACGTGACTATGACGCATGTTAGCGCACTGTTTTGCATTAATTCATTCCTTTGCGACTATCGCTTAAGTTGTTTTTGATTTCGTAGGGTGTTGTGTTTGCTTCGGACGTAAGAATCAATGAACGTAACATCTTAACATTTTATCCAACGCCAACATGTAAAACTTAAACAATATCTTCTCCTTTTAAAGGGACCTTTTCACGTTTTGGTAAATTGACAAAATATAACAAAATGTTTCAGATTCGCAAAGTGTCATCGCAGTTATGATATTTGTGAGGAAACAGTACTACTGAACATTTACCATGCTCTAAAATATCCATTATAGGCATCTTTTAACGATTTAAAAACCTGAAAATTAAAAAGCGTGGCAACGCGAAACGATTGAATAATATAGGGAGTTCTGTTGTTGTCGTTATATTTTGTGACACTACGAGGATTGCGTATATAAAGTATAAAATACATCACTCATTGTATGAGCACGGATGGCCAAGTGGTCTAAGCGTTACACTTTTACTCCAGGGGTCAGTGGTTCGAGCCATGTTGAGGATTACTTTTTTCTCTCTTTAATATTAATCTTGTTTTTTTACTGGAGCTTTTTAGATTTATTAATATAAAGCATTTATTTTTCTCCAAAGTGAAAACCTTACAGTTATCATAATAACCATCTCCTTAGTCACTTGCTACAAATTAAGGACCTAGTCGTGATCATAATAATCATGTACTTTGTCACTTGCCACAAATTAAAAACCTTGCAGTAATCTTAAGAATCATCTGATGCTAATGAAACTTTACATGAACCCTTTTCATGTTAACAGTGTCATGTATTTGTCAAAAAAGGTTTCAAGTTAAAGCACTAATAACTATTATTGGCACGATACTGTATTACATGTCAAAACCGGCGAGCACTAGACCCCATGGTCGTAAGATAATGCATACTTGATATATTTTTGTCATTCGCAATGATTAGGACACAAACAATTCAGTTATCTTTCATAAAACTTGTAATACAGTTCAATATTCAGTGATTATACCTGTCCTATCAGTTCGATAAAGGAAAACTATGCAATCAATGTTTCAAGTACACTATCAAAAAATAGATATTTTTAATCAAACTGCGTACATTTCGACGGATAGTCAAGAGTGCCGATTAATACAAAATTAAAACGCCACTTTTGGGGTATTTTAAAGGGCCAAAACTAGTTTGTTTTCTGTGTGCATTTGAGTTAAAAATAAGAGAAAACTATTATGAAATAGGTGTAGCGGTTTGTTATTGTGTATACCAGTTTCTTATTCCATAAACGAGAAGGGTTCCAGTTTATCTCGTAAAACACCTCAAGCATCGTTTGACCTCGAAATAGTGCTTATTCATCCTCAACATGCGAACTCGTTTAAAAATAATAATTAATTTAAAGCTTGCGAAACATTTTTCTCGACTACTTGTATTTTGTTTTTAATATTATTTTGACACAAACTGGTCTGTACGGCTTCATTGGACGTTGTTTTCATTCGTATATGTATGTAAGTAGCTTTACTACACATTTAGTAATACACACGATGTGTACAATATGCATTCATTTAACGTTACTAGTAAAAAGTACACCTGTCTCGTGTAAAATTATGTCATTTACATTTGCTATTACTTCACGGCAATGTTAATTCTCTTCACAATTCAGGAACCAAATTTTATGTTAACAAAACTGTTATTTTCATTTATGAACAAATCGGTTGGTATATGATCGTAAATATTCACGTTAAGGTAATTGATAACTAGTTATTTAATCTTAAATTTAATTATGTGTCATGGTGTCCGCAAAAGCTAGTTTGCAAGAAGTTGGGACAGCTGTATCTATTGTAACGCACATTATTTTTGTTTTAAAGATAATACTTGCTCCAGATGATAGTGAAAATGTGTGTTTTATCGTATATATCATAATTATATTGCAAAGACTGCATGTCTTTGAAATGTTATAGAATTTGAAGGATAGCATAATGTCTTATTTACCACAATAAAAGAATGTCCCTTTATGCCATTAGAAAACTCACGCGGTACAATACCCAAAGATAAACACTGATACAAACTGATAGACTCAGACCTAAATGAAACAAATCTCTGCAGGGAGCTTCCTGTACTCATCAAACGCAGTGTCCGTAAGTTTAAGTTCATCTTAAAAATATTAACTGCACAAGTTTGTTTGGAAATATTTAATCGCGGTAACGTTTTGAAAGTTAAAAACCGTTTACTAATTAAAATAATTGTACATGGCTATGCTTTCCATAAATTAACGAAATTGTGTTGTACAACGTTTACTTGTGTTGTTTTTAACAGTACATTTTCAACTGATTCTACATTTCTTTTGGGGTAGACAATCAAAAACTACTAATGAAAATTAGAATTATATCAAATTCTTAAGTTCCTTTTGAACTAATTCACAATTTTAATGGTGTTATATACTGACGTTTTTTTCACAGAATTATTTTGAGTGGCATCGTGTTTGCAGTAGGTCCGAATATTATTAGCCAAGCGACATGTTTTAATAACAATAACACTTGTAAACAATGCATTACATAGGCTACATTTAATAAAATGTATTGGAACACATGCACTTTAACATTCAAGTAACGTAAAGTTATCTTCAGATGTGGAGATTACTGATTTTCACGATTTGTGTCTGGATGGCGAAGGGTCAGGGACCTAGCACCACGCCACCACCCTTCAAATATCCCACCACATGCGCGCCCAGGGGCGCCACCATATTATCACCTTATTGTAAGTATGAGTTTTAAAGTGTGTTGTATTCTAGTGTTACTGTTTATACGGACAGTTATTTATATATTATTTTGATAATGCCGTAACAAGAAAATTTGTGTGACGAATAAGAAGAATAAAAAATTGATCAAGGTCAAAACGTTACTATACCTATTTACATTGTAACTTTCAATTTACGTCGATTAACCGCTTATGCAATAGCTTAATTGAGTGTTAAATTGCGAAGACTTGCGGATTTTTACAGCTGAAAATATGACAGATAAATCAGTGAATGTATGGGCTTATAACATGGAACCGATTTGTTTATGTACTACCACTTCTCGTATTGCTACTTCAGTGCAAAGCCATGGCACCGTATTGCCAGCGGTGCCCACGATTCCCGACACGTACCAAGTGCGAGTGGAAGCGAACATTCTCGAAAATAATAAAACGATCGTTGGAGAGGAATACTACGACAAGGAGAACCACCGCGCCGCAATGAGGATCATCACGAACAACTCGGAGGACTACATGATCTCAGACTACAACAACGATCAGCTGATCTATGACGTCAGTAAGTGTGTGATGTCACTGGCGTTTGGGACGGTACTAGTAAATGTATTTGCATGACAGTGCCTTTAACATAATATGACAATTGGAATTTATTTCATTTTGTCTAAGTGTTTGTTTTTACAATATACACACTTGCTACTTTTTCATATTTAACCATTCATCAGCAAATGAAAGCACGCTTTCCACATATATAGCTCTTTGATTGAACACATATTGCGCATTTAGTTGTTGCTTTTTTAAATATGTGGAAAAAATGAAATATTTGAGTTATTTACGGTTTGTCAATTATTTTTTAGATAAAAAATATATATCAATAAAATAGGCGCTAATATGCATTTAGAACTATAAATGTGTCGCACGTTAAAAGAACAGCTCAGCGGGGACAAGTATCGACGCAAAAGAGAAAAAAAAACACGAGTCGTTCACTGGCAATATGGCGGCAAAAAACGTATCAGTGTAAATAGCACATGGATAGCGACGTTTTTGCAGGCATGTAAATATTTCATGCTATGTCGTCACAGCCATGTTATTATAACAGTAATCAATAGTTGAACACGGTTACACCAGGAAAAGAACAAAAATGCCGTCCTCCCAATTGCATGTACTCCCAGCAATATGCAGAGTTTAAAAAATGTTGATTACGCAATTGAAAAGATGGTCCATATGCACACACAAACAAAAACGAACACAAGTTAGACATAATTCAAACATCACTAAATAGTCTTTCACTGAGATGAGAATATTTGTACAAAAAAAAGAACACAATCAGAAAATCAACAAAACCGTCGATTTCACAATAACGCGCTTGACAAAGTAAACAATAAACAGAAGAAGATCGATTTATAAGTTGAACATGCAACACGAAGTCGCGGATCTCAAATGTCGCAGCACGCTATTTCCGCAGGAAAAAGATGAGCACTGCGAAAGAAAATACTCACTTTATTGAGTCAAAATTACGGCTTAAAAATGCTTCTAGATGGATATAAGTGTGTGTGAAATGTGTACCAGGGAAGTTGAGTGGCTCAAGAGGTTGAAACTCATTTAAGAAAGATCCATTTAAAAAAAACGGAATAATCGAAATTCAGAGAAATTATTGCAAAATTTAGAAACTGGAAGACAAGAACACTATCTTAGAAACAAGATATTTGTTATTTGTTCACACAGAATGACATTGAAGACGAATACTATTTTGTTTTAAAATGTAATTTATATAAAAATTTAAGAATAAAAAGTACCTAACGTTCACCAAAAAAAAGACAACAACAAGAAAGTGAGATAGTTTACACTTATTCAAATGGACCTGAAAATCTGTATTAAAACGTCTTGCACATTTCTGTATTAAAATATATAAACTAATAGCAGATCATATTTCTGAAGAATTCTTTTCTACGCATGCGTATGTATGTTTTGCTTATTGCGTGACTGTATTTGACTATGGCTGTATATGCTTTAGACATGAATAAACTGTCGGTTCTAACGATTCTTAAAAATGTTTTAAACTTCCCCAAATTTTGTGTTGGGGATAAAGACCACAAAAAACAAAGCTTCAGCACAGACTTTTCCCTTTAGTCACGTGACCGCGTCTTCAGATTTCACATACGGGACCTTTTTCATCTTTGCTGCGTACCCGATATAGTGAAATTGATAAAATACATGCATTGTGCTGTTTCTATTTATTGTTTAAGTCGTCTCTGTAAATGAACTTCTTGGGAAGCTTCAGATAACAGTAACTAATGTTTTATTGAAATAATTACCTCTTTTATCTCAGACGGTGACTGCCACGGTTCTGAAGTATGACGACAACCAACTGTTGTTCGGAATGGATATGACCGGCGCTGGTATACCCCATTTCTACAACACGGAACAGGCACTTCATTTCGCCAAGGCCACTGGAATAGTAGATAATGTTATTTACTTCGGCATTTTTTATCGTCATTCAAATACACATGTTAGTAATGTAAAACAAGATCCAGATCATATCATACTATGTTTGAAGTTCCGGTCATCGTAATAATTATACCGTACAATAAGAAATAGCGCAACATGACACCGCAACAACCACACGACGATAACGTAGTACGGCATCACATTACTGAAGCCCAGTGTAACATAAACATATATTTTAATTCAGCACTTTGTCCGTGCACGGTAGCCACTATCTACGAAGCATAGAAAGTACGAGGTTATTTTAAATAACTGCACTAACCAAATATCTAACAGAACTTGAATAATTCCACCACGTGGTAAAATTTCAGAAATCATGTATTGAAACTTACAAAATATGATGTTACGACATTAATTGTGCCTTGAAAAATCTCTTTCAGATGTACATGGGCCGCCAGGTGATCCGAGGCATCCTGTGTGACTGGTGGCGCTCGTGTATGTACTGGGACATTCTGGCCTCCAACTTTACACTCGACTTCTACTTCACAGGTAACTCGCACTCTGCACTGTACTTGTTCATAGTTTCGTGATCGTTAAGCATTAGTTGTGCTAACTTTTTACAGTTTTTTTTTCATAGAATCCTGCTTAAGGGCCAACGATTATATTATGTATTGATGCGCATGTGCATATATCGATAAAGTCCACGTGTCACCTAGATCTTCTGTGTTATATATCTTTGCATCAAGTATGTCGTTTTTTACCTCAGTGTTCATCTGTACATTATTACGTTTCGCCAGTGGTAGCTAGTGATTCCATTGGAGTAAATCTTCGTGTCAATTTATGTTGATACTTTTCGTACATGAACCACGTATTTACGAATATCGACAGCATAATATTCATTTTTTACAATAGCAGATTTCTTCTTTTGTGGTTCGTTTTCAGTGGACATAATTTGCTTTTGGTTTAAATATATCCTGTTAAGTTTTATTGTTACGTTCTAAGGTTGGCATTATCCTATATCATTGGTGTTGGTAGAAACTACCTCTGGACATGTTCATACTTAATAACAATTTTCTAGACTAAACCTAAACATATGCAGAGGTTCTAATTTGAACCTCTTCTTCAGGGTTGTTGCCAATCAATAGTCATAAATTGATCAAGTGCGCAAGAAGTTGTTTTTGAACATCATTTCTTCAAGTAAATATACATTACAAAATACAGCAGCATTTTAAAAAGACTAACGCCACCATCCCATCTCCAACAACAACGGCAGCTTCAATCACACACTCATTTTACTAAAAAAAATAAAATTTCAACATTTTAATTAAAATACAAACACATATAATACGAAGTATACACATGAACGATCTATGTCGATATTAGCTCAGGACAGAAGTTTCACTTGGGTTGCACCTGACAACGAGAACGTGGTACCCATTCGCGCCGAGATTTAAGGGACCCAGTACATCCCCCAGGTGGACGGGTCTAACTCCAAAAACTTCCATCACATATACGAATACTTCGACTTCCGCAACGCAATCTAGGCTCCTGATGACAAGTTTTGGGTAAGCCATGGCCACTATTTTACATGTTAACGCACAGATATTATATCACATATATTGATATGTTGATAACACATTCCTTTACCATCGTTTACCGACAATCGTAGTGTGAACGGGTCGGATAATGGTTTTATCTTTAAAATATCGCCCTTAATACATTAGACACATCTCACCGAAGTAACGTGTAGTATTTAACCTCTGATTGTTTTATTGGGCTCCACAAGGCTCGCTATTTGCAACGAATCAAAATGAATCCGATAGCCATGAAGAATTACGTCGCCTCAATGAATCCGTTCAGTCAGTACAAAAAGAAAAGCATGCTCGTCGAATCGATAAAGACACAAATTCGAATATCCATGAGATATTGAATGATTTTATGAAATCCGTTTCAAGTTAAATAAACGAACTCAAAAGTGAAATGCGGGAACACATACTACAGACCTCAACGCAACTTGCTGAAATAAAAGATATTACTGTGAAACCATTTATTTTCGACAGCACAAAATTTCGTCATTTTTAAAAAAATGACGATTTCGTCAGCACTTAAATTCGCCGATTTCTGATTTTGAATTTTTTTAAAAATGTGTCAGTCAATATCCAAATTGTGTGTAATACATATTCGCGATCAATCGCAGTTGCGAAAAATCGTGGTACGAATGCGGGAACACACTTGAGAATCACTGCAGGAGGTGGGGCCTGTTTGTCACATGCCAATTAAAGGGGCCTTTTCACAGATTTTGGCATGTTTTGAAGTTTGCCATTAAATGCTATATATTGATAAATGTAAACATTAAATTTTAAAAGCTCAAGTAAAAAATCAAAAATTAAATTTAAAAAGGGAAAAGTAGCCCGCAGCAGGGCTCGAACCAGCGACCCCCGGCATCCTGAAGTAAAAACGCATTAGCCAACTGAGCTATTCTGCCAAGCATACATAGAAGTCGTATTTTATACATTATATAAGCAGTCTTCGTAGTTTCACAAAATTAAAAGACAACAACAAAACTCTCCAAATTATTCAATCGTTTCGCGTTGCAACGCTTTATAATTTTTAGGATTTTATATCGTAAAAAGATGCATATAATGGCTCTATTAGACCATGGAAAATGCTTAGTAATACTGTTTCCTCACAAATATCATAACTAAACCGAAAATTTGCGAATCTGAAACAACTTTTTTCAATTTTGTCAATTTAGCAAACCGTGAAAAGATCCCTTTAACTAGTCTTTTGTTATCAAGGGACAGTAAAGGACCCTCTTAATGTATGCCATTCAAACGTTCATTGTTATGATTAGCGGACAAGTGGGATCGAATACTAGTAACCGTTAACGAGTGTTTTTAACAACGAAGCCAATTGCCAATAAGTCTTATTCTATTATTATAATTGCCATACTGATAACAATCGTACCTTTATCGGCACCAATTAGGGAAGGTGTGAACAATATGGGTAATAACTAGTGTTAGGAAATTATTTTGTCACTTTTCAATAAAGTTTCAAGCGTACATTTTTGATAATTTTAAGAAAAGTAATTGGTCTCAAATGTCACTTTTTATCCTGATATCAACATTAAAATTATAAACTCTATGTGTGTGTTTGTTCTTAAAAATTAAACTACCGGTATATAAATCAATAATGTCAATAATTTAAAAATAAATAAATTGATACATATAAAATAGTAATAAGTGTGGTTAAACACAAACAATCAAACAACAAACAGAAATTAAAATATTCTTTATTAATTTGTGATAAATACGCATGTTGATCACACATCGTCATCTTTTCATTTGGTTTATTGTCTTTCATCGGCATTCGCTGCGTGGTGGCTAATATGCAACACCCCTGAAAAACACAATGCACCTAATGGGTAATAAAGTTATAAACAATTAGCGCTAATTCATTACCATTCTACATAAACGAAGTCAACGCATTCGATACAGCTGTACTGCACACGCGTTTTAAAGAAGTGTAACGTGTCAGTTAAGTACCTTGTGTAATCTACATCCCTTTGTGTCAAAACCGGATTAATATTGATTACGAAACAGCAGTGAATGTGTGCATGGATTATGTTGGAATTTAATGCCTCATTTCTACGGTAAAGTTTTAAAATATTGTTCAACTTAGTGTTTGTTTTTGTTCAAACATAGAGCATGATTGTTCGTTAGGATCTTAAATTCGCCGATCGGTCGACTGACGAAATTTATGAAAATTAATGCCTGACGATTAATAATGGTTTCACAGTATATGTGGTTTAAAAAATCAACACACTCTGTGCTGTAGTGACATGAAAAATAAGTTGAAAGATGTTACTTTAAATTCACAATCTGTTAAAACGCAAATGAGCAACCTGAACGAGGGACTTCTAAAACGATGGCAATCCTTCTCTGAATCAATGAAAACCCAGATGTCTAATATTTTAACGCAACAAAAAGAAACTAAAATATCGCTAAATAAATTGATGGAAACTCCTACTAGATCGTATGATTTATCAAATGATCGTACAACGTTTCCCGCGACGCAATCATTTGATGTAGAAATAACGTCGCCCGCTTTGCAAACTTCGAAAAACACGTCGGAACTGACCGGAAGCGGAAACGCACATACTAATGACTTCGTACATAAACCCAGACTTGAACAAAATAGAACGTTATTAATCGGAGACTCAATGCTTAAAGGTATAAGTAAGCGTGGCCTTCAGAGCAATGTGGACGTACGTACACTTCCCGGTAAGAAATCGAGTGACATTTACACTCGTCTTTTGACTGACGATATATCAAAATACACAAAAATAGTAATTTATGTCGGAGGCAATGATGCAGCTTCCGGAACATCACGCAGTGTGTATGAAACGCTTCGCTCAACATTTGAGGCTCTACATCACCAGCTCACTGTATATTTATGCACTCTCTGTCCGCGAACGAACACGGACACGGACATCGGGCCGGTAAATGAAGAAATTCAGAAATTCAGCATGGAAACGGGTGCTGTTCTCATTGATTGCTACCATTCGTTCATTTACGCTGATAAAACCACAATTCTTCCGTTTTACTTCAAAGACGGTATACACCTGTGTCCAAAAGGCTCGAGTAGACTGGTTTCGACAATCAACACGGTAACTCCAATTGTGAAGTCCAAACATACGTCGCCGCTGCACGTTACTCTCGGCCACCATGGACAGGAGCGACATATGGCATTAGAGACCGTTTCCAGAACAATGGTCGCCAGTTTGGTAATAGAAACTTTCAGCTACGTGGATGATGGTCACCGTGCAGACGTTGCGGTTTAGCAAACCACTCGACAGAAGATTGCCGAAATCACAGATTATGGTAGGAAAACACTGACGGACATATCCACTCTGACTTATTTACTCATGAAAACCCATTTCTTAAACTTAACAATATATGTACTGAATGCAACAAAATAATTTGTGACTATAATAATCAACCTGACACTATTTTTGTTTCTAAAAATACATGTACGTTGTATTGTAATTGCAATGATTCATACCAGTATCTAAATGTTAGCAAAAACGTAGATTCATCGAAAATGCCTCCTCTCAAAACGAATAATAATTTCAAAGAACAAATTGTTGATTCATAAAAACGTTTTTACTTTCAGCAAACAAGGTATTCATGTAGCAAGTTTGAATATTCAACACATTCTTCCAAAATTAGATGAACTCAAACTTATAATGGGAGAGCGAGGGTCAATTGATATATTTGGTTTGAGTGAAACGCTTTTAACAGTTTCAATTAATGATACAGATCTATAAATTAACGACTTCGTTTTTGAACGTAAAGACAGGTCAAAAAAGGCTGGTGGAGGACTCATTATATATCTCAAAAAGAACATAAGCTATGTCCGTCGCTTTGATCTAGAATCCTCGGACATTGAGACTATTTGGATACAGGTAGCTATCGAAAATAATAAATCCCATCTTCTATGCTTTATCTACCGTGCCTTAAACAGTCCCCAAGTCTTGGATGGATTCATTTGAGAAACAAATGGAATTTGCAAAATCTTCTAATATGAATTGGTCAGCTATTGGTGATTTTAACATTGAATTTTCTTCACCTAATAAATTTAATAATACAAAATGGGCAAAAGCTGTACTTGATTTCGGACTTACACAACTGATTCAATATCCAACCAGAGTAACAAAAACGTCATCAAAAATAATTGATCATGTATACACAACACCAATATCTTGCGTATCAGAAGTTAACGTTCCAGTAATAGACCTGAGTGACCACTATCCAATCACGTGTACACTCCTTTGTAAACTTAAAAGTACGTCTATATCTATCTGAACATGGACTGATAACTTATAGATCGTTTAAACATTTTGATGAAACACTGTTTCTACAAGATCTAGGTCAATATGATATGAATAATATAGAAACTACCAATGATCCGAATTTGGCCCTAACGACTTTATACAATATATTAAATACAGTATTATCCCACCATGCGCCAATTAAGAGTAAGCGGGTTAAGCGCTTACATCAGCCTGGATGGTATTCTGATGAAATAAAACAGGCAAGATTAAAAAGGGATACATGCATGCTTGCAACAATTTCGATCAGTATAAAATATGGAGAAACAAATGCAATTCCATAATTAAGAAAAATAAGAGAGCGTTTTTCAATAATGCTGTTAAAGAGAAGAAAGATATAAAACACTTGTGGCGATCTATCAAAAGCATCAGAATCTGACATGTATGCTGATGATGTAACAATCCACTGTAAAGGGAATAATATAACTATGATAAATTGCACTCTTCAAGACGACTTACTAAGGTCACAAAATTGGTGTATGATAAATAATATGGCAGTCAACCCAGATAAAACTACTTGCATGACTATAGGATCACGCCCAAAACTTAAACATTCAGAAGATCTAAATTTGTTTGTAAATAACTCAAAAATAAAACATGTTGCAACCCAAAAACTTCTAGGTATCCATATTGATAAACATTTAAATTGGAAGGCCCATGTTGATATAACTTGTTCAAATCTTGTTTCGAAATTATCACTGTTCAGGCGTATACAATATTTTCTAACACCTGAGATGAAAATTATGTTCTATTATGCGTATGTAACACCAATTATTGAATATGGATGTGTCACATGGCAAAATGCAAATACTAGAGACATAAACAGAATATCAAAACTGCAAAGAAGGTTTTAAAGAGTAATATTACGTAATGACTTAAATATAAATGATTATGATTTATCACAAAAACTACAATGGCTTTCTTTTGAAAACAGATGTAAATATTTCACATGTATAATTATTTACAAATCTCTTCATAATTTAACGCCCACATATATTGACGACTTGATAAAACTGGTGAAAAACAATAATTACAATTTAAGATCGATATCAAACAATGATTTGACGCATAAAACACCTCACTCAAACCTTTTAAAAAAAGTCGTTCAGATACTCTGGTATGGAAATATGGAACCACATACCGGTTTGTATTCGCCAATCTCTCGCTCTCACCACTTTCAAACATAGGCTTAAGAAATATTTCCTCTTTGATGCGAAAAATGAATCTCACACGTAGTAACATTTTCTGTTTTCCTCTTATTTATAAGTCAAATACTCCTACATAAGTGTCGTAATGATTGCTGTAGATTTAATTTCTGCAAACAAATATACATATTGCTTTTTCAAACTATTTATATAGCAAGGAGGTGCAGGCTATTCTTCATAACAGTTGTGTAATTTCATATCCTATTGTGAACAACAATGATCATGAATATTGTTTTCTGTAATTATAATATTTGTGTATATCAGCCACTTCTATCAATCGTAAACTATTTCAAGAATAATGTTTTCCACGTTTTTAAACTCTGACTTTATATAATAATGTACGTGGCTGTTTTTGTAAACTTTATGTTATTGTTATTGGTCGTGTTAATTAAGATATGGTAATTGTATAAGTGTGTGTGTGTGTGTGTGTGTGTGTGTGTGTGTGTGTGTGTGTGTGTGTGTGTGTGTGTGTGTGTGTGTGTATAGGTGTTTGCGTGCGCGCGTGTGTGTGTGCGTGCGTGCGTTAGAGTGAGTGCATATGGGAAAATGTAATCAACAATAAATACATTTATATTCTTGAATAATTTCTGTTAATAAATATTTGTTTCTTGAGACCATTTCAATATTGGAAGAGAAATAAATAAGACAAGAAAAGTCATATAATATACTTGCTTTTTATTACACTTCTATTACACTGTTACAGTACTCTTATGTCCGTCAGTCTACATGTTTGCATTATGATGTAGAAATGCATTATACATACCATAGTTGTTTGAAGGCCTCATTGAAAATAAGATTGCCATTGTTAAACTGTTTGCATGACTTTGTATCAATGTGTTGTCTTAATGAGTTACCTTCGGAAAATAAAGAGATTATTATTATTATTATTATTATTATTATTATAATCGGAATGCATTACACGCGTTTTTATTCTACAGACTCCACACGGCATGTGTGAACACAATACCCGTATGCCCAGTATTATCACATACATTACACACAAGGTCGTGGTATGCACATAACAGACATATAACATGTTGCAAAAACACAACTATTCCGAGTTTGCAGCCGCATCATAGCGTGGAGTGCATATAACACCCACATTCTATTACACCATTTGTCCGTGATAGAAGCCGCTTAACGGGTGTAAATTACTCCTTAATGGGTTTTTGCAGCCGCCTCTCGGTGTGATTGACAAATGCAACCATATCGCACATATCATTACACCCTTATACCTTATTTGCAGCCGCAACATGTCGTGATATGGACATGACACGTGTATTCGATGTTTTATTACACCCCTATACCGTGTTTACAGCCCCACATGGCGTGGTGGGCACATGACGCCGGTATTCGATGTTGTATTACACCCATTTAACGCGTGTGCAGCCCCACATGGCGTGGTGGGCACATGACGCCGGTATTCGATGTTTTATTACACCCATTTAACGTGTTTGTAGCAACCACACGGCGTGGTGGCACATAGCAGCCATGTTGCCTTTTTCACAGTATACCATGTTTGCTGCCGTCTTATGGCGTGTAGTGCACATGACACCATTTTTTTTCTGTTTCCTTGCACCCATATACAGTGTTTGCAACTGCAATACGTCGTTGTGGGCACATTGCAGACATATTGCCTGTTTCATGGCACCCTTATACCATGTTTACAGCCGCCTCAAGGCGTGGTGTGCTCTGGCCGTAAAGACCCGCCGCCTGTGCCGCAGCTGACTTCGCAGTATTCGTACCGCTTGGAGATCGTCGAAAACGTCAATGCAGCGGTCTCCCATGCGGATGTAAGTAAGATCGTCGGGGTAACACTCTTTTTTTATGAAATTAAAAGGAAAATAGTAAAAACTATGAGAACTTATTGCAGATCATTGCATTCATAAACAGCCTTCTATGTTGATGTAAGTAGGTCCGACAGAGAACCGCATTCGTAATCGAGCCCATTTTATTGTTTAAGTACTACTGAAGTTTACAAATACTTATTCTCAGTTTAAGTTTGACTCCAGTTTTGTCGACAACCCTTATATGCCTATTAAAACAGTTGAACATCCGTGTCATGTGAACATACCAGAACCTGGCGTCTTACCGGACCAAACTCTGCCAGAGCAGGTATGAATGTTAAGATCTCCTGACGGACACCATTTCCATCACACCCTTTATTTTGATATGAACAATACAGCGATGTCACGCAATAGAACATTTGTACAATAATGTAAATACAGTTATTAAGATATATGCCGGAAAGGTTTATTCGGTTTAGATCGATGACAAGTCATGGGACGATCATACGACGAGCAACGTTAAACTCACTAACAAAATATTTGAGTATCTTGAATAACAAAAACAGTATCCGAGATTAGTTAAGCTATGCAAAGTATTTACAAACCTCGCTTTGCAGATCTATTACGACTTCTCATACCAGCTGGTCAGGTTCGACTATCGGCGCCGGAGAAGCACTGGACACACGACCAACCTCGTCACCGAGATACACACCGAGATACATGACTATAGAACTGGTAAGATCGACTTATGTACACCGTGTTTAGCACTTAAAAAGCCTGACAATTGATTGAGGGGTCTTTTTAAAAATTCGTATTAATCAAACCACGAAGCCTATACAACGTGACTTTTTAAGATCTTTGTTGGGAGAATTAAGCGCGACTCAGTTAACATTTTTAATGATGTCTTTGTTAATATTTCATCATTTTTAATGGGAGAAAGTGGAAAGCCCGCTCAATCGTGAGAGTTCTCTATGCGTATCATGATATTTTTAAACAAATAAGTATTTTTTCAGTAAAGTGCAACCGCGCGTTTGTAATATGAGGTCCCAACACTGATCCGACATTTTTTAAAACCGTTCAAACGCGCGGTTGCACTTTACTGACAAAATACTAATTTGTTTAAACAGATCATGATAATTAACTATTACGAATGAGCAGGCTCTTCACTCAATCCCATTACAAATTGTGAAATTTTTTAAAAGAGATCCTTGAAAATGTTGACTGGGTCTCGCTTTATTCTCCCAACACAGATCCGAAAAAGTCACGTGGTATAGGCACCGTGATCAAACGATATTTTTCTTATTTGAATCGGCCTGTTTATTTAGCCAATCGCGATCATTCGCACTTCAAAATTTATATATCTGATGATGGTAAAATTGCTTTTACTAGTAAGTCCTCGTAATGGTTTTATCAAATGCTTAACTGTAGTTCACGTTTTTATAATTAAATGATAATACAACACTCCGTTTCAGGTATCGCCTACACTATGGACAAGACTCGGGTCAACTGCTCCGTGAGACCCATCCAGAACGCCAGTTTTTTCACCTCCGTCACCCAGAAGCCCGACGCGCAGGTCTACATCCACATGAAGGCCGCATCCCAGCTCCTCTACCTCGATAACAAGACGTATTCGTATGAGGGACAGGTATATAGCAAATATTTAAAGTATTAAAAGTTTGTAAATTACAAATTTTTTGTAATCTATTTAGCAAAACACGTTTCCATATATTATTACATAGAAATCAATGAGATTGAGTGTTGAAACATTTCACATTTCTTAACACCATATTTTGATTACGTATTTCTATTCGATCAGATTTCAAAGAAACCTAAACACATTTAAACATATTTGTCATTCTTGTTTCATGAACAAGTGGCCAAAACAACGGATCAATCTTACTCCCAGAGATTTGAATATGATGCGCAAAATATTTTTCTTTTTCAGCGCGGTTAAATCGTTCGCCACTGTTAAGTCGGTTGAATTGTTCAATTATTATTTCGTGCTAGACGTTAGCTTAGCAATCACTGAAGTGCGAGTTCGTTATTTTACACTGAAGTTGAAGATTATTTTATTCACTTTACGGTCTATATAAGTTTTGCTTTGTTTAATTGTATTCATGCTGTTTCAAAGGGGGTAGTAGTACAAGGTCGCCGTGGCGTAGTGGATATGGTATCCGCCTAGAGATCGGGAGGTCACGTGTTCTTTAGATCTCCCCCATAGACACCAATAACTGGTTCTAGTCCCAGGACACGGACTCGAAAGCGTTTCAAATAAGCCTTAGGCTTTTTATGCAATCGAGCTTAAATAAATAGGTTTAAACTAAAGGGGGTAGTAACGTGACAAACAAGATGGCGACGCAAAGGCCGAACAATTTTTCGCCGTTTTATTTATTAACAATCAATAAATTGTTAAAATGCTGTTAACTTTCCAGCCATATCGTCACGAAAGTGATTAGAGTTTATATCGTATTAATATCGCTCTGTATCTAGACTTAATCCGCTGCGAAATTTCTTAGCGGGTCACAAAATTACAGCTACCGCTAGAAAATTTGCAGCGAGTAAATCGAGATAAAATGCGAATATTAATTTGCTGATAGCGCTGGAAGATGTGCGGCATTTAAACAATTTATGCAAGTAATATAGTGTAGAAAACGGCGAAAAATATCTGTCTCGGCATGAACGTCGCCGTCTTGTTTGTCACGTGATTACCTCCTCTGTATTTCCGTTTTTTGTGTTTCAGCGCACTGTACGAGGAATGCTTTGTGACGTGTATATCTCCAAGCGGACGGACTTCACGCTTCCCAACATCTCCATAAATTTTACGTCTACCTTCGAATTCTACTTCTGGTTTGTAAGTTATAACAAACGGCTATAGACATTGTCAAGGAAGTTATAGTACTGCACCAAGGAAGTTATAGTACGCTGGTGCAGTTTAGACAGTACGCAAATATTTTATATTTGAACAGAACAGTCTGTTTTGGAAGTTAACCCTTTCTCGAAGACTAAGTATCCACTTATTCGGTGAGTTTGATTTTGAATATAAGCTGGAAAGATGGGTGAGCGAGGTTGCATACGTTTTCTCTATGTTTCCTCTGGTGCTATTTTGACAAAACGTCAGTACGGTGTGGTCGACTTGAGTTTTGGGCAAAGAAGTTACAATGTATAAGCAAAACATACATTGTTTGTGATTTATTCTTGTAGTCGCTTCATGTACTTGATTCCGATAGTAATGTAACATTAGTGATCCGTACAAAATCTAGTTTTGCTTACTGTCGGTGTATTTAAGTTGAGATGACCTTTTGAAGTGTTTCACCTTAGATATAATGTCTAGTTGAAAACATCTATCCGCGCTGATTTGGCGACGCTTTAGCCCTTCACCACTATCAGGCAGAAAATGCCGTACATGAACTTGGTTTATTTTTATCGCATTTTTACCATGCTATGATGAACTAATCGTAATCTGGTATTTGGAGAATATCTGCAAAAGACTAAATTAATGAAGTTGTGCGATTTAATGGCTAAGATTTGCGAAATGACATTATAACATAATACTTATAATAATACTTATTAGAAGTAGTATTATTAGTATAAGTATTAGTATTTTATCATATGCAGTTAAGGATAGCTTTAAGACATAAGTCCTGTCCAGCAAGAAGATAAGTTAAAGCTACTTTTGAATCGCTTTGGCGAATTAATATAATATAATATTAAGTTTCCGCATAATTTGCAGTATTTCCGATGCGTATTTCTAAATGTTATTTATGTGAAAATTTAAGTCAGAACAAGATGTTTGTGATTTTCAAAAATAGGGTACATTACAAAGCAAATTTTATTACACAAGTAAAATACTCTTGTGTCGTAAATAACATTGGTTCAGTTTTTGTGTGGGGATTAAAATCGACACTCGAGATCAGCTGTATAAGGTATAGTACATCATAAGGGCGTAACAAAAAACTGAAAATACTAATACATGTATTGGCAGTAGCATTTAAGTAAATCGTGAAAATTACGGTTCTAATACTGAGCCTTTAGGAATACCGACAATGACTATTAATAGCTGAGACTAAGAGGCGCCAACACATACATTTGGGGTACGGTGTGACTAGTAGCTTTGTATATATTGTAGTATTTGTCCATTATTATGCCATTTTGCTTGAGATTGAACAAAAGTCTTTGAAGCCAGAACTCGGTCAAAAGCCTTTGCTATATCACTGAATATTATACATTTAAGTTTCTAAGCACCAATAGAACGATCTATTTGATAAAATATATTTATAAGTTTATAGCCCGTTGAGTGCCGTCTCAGAAATCCTGATTGCAAAAATGATTCTTTTCAATTGCTTATACTTACAAGAACTTCAATTGTGCGCAATACCATGGCTCTACAAGCGTTTATATACAATTTGATTCAGTGACAAACAGACGAAAAGAAATACGGGGCGGGAAACAACAACAGTATTAACTCACGTCAAAAGCACTATATGGTAAAGATAGTCTTGCTTCCAGATTTAAAAAGTCTTGCTTCCTGATTTGGATAGTCTTGCTTCTTGATTTTAATAGTCTTTCTTCCTGATTTGGAAGTCTTGCTTAATGATTTTGATAGAATTGCTTCCTGATTTGGATATTCTTGCTTCGTGATTTGGATAGTCTTGCTTCGTGATTTGCATAGTCTTGCTTCCTGATTTGAATAGTCTTGCTTCTTGATTTGGATAGTCTTGCTTCCAGATTTCGATAGTCTTGCTTCCTGATTTGGACAGTCCTGCTTCTTGATTTGGATAGGCTTTCTTCCTGATTTGGATAGTCTTGCTTCTTGGTTGGGATATTCTTGCTTCCTAATTTGGATAGTCTTGCTCCTTGATTTGGATGGTCTTGCTTCCTGATTTGGATGGTCTTGCTTCCTGATTTGGATAGTCTTGCTTCTTGATTGGGATAGTCTTGCTTCCTGATTTGGATAGTCTTGCTTCTTGATTTGGATAGTCTTGCTTCCTGATTTGGATAGTCTTGATTCCTGATTTGGATAGTCTTGCTTCCTGATTTGGATAGTCTTGATTCCTGATTTGGATAGTCTTGATTCCTGATTTGGATAGTCTTGCTTCCTGATTTGGATAGTCTTGCTTCCTGATTTGGATAGTCTTGCTTCTTGATTTGGATAGTCTTGTTACCTGATTTGGATAGTCTTGTTACCTGATTTGGATAGTCTTGTTCCTGATTTGGATAGTCTTGCTTCCTGATTTGGATAGTCTTGCTTCCTGATTTGGATAGTCTTGCTTCTTGATTTGGATAGTCTTGCTTCTTGATTTGGATAGTCTTGCTTCTTGATTTGGATAGTCTTGCTTCCTGATTTGGATAGTCTTGCTTCCTGATTTGGATAGTCTTGCTTCTTGATTTGGATAGTCTTGTTCCTGATTTGGATAGTCTTGCTTCCTGATTTGGATAGTCTTGCTTCTTGATTTGGATAGTCTTGCTTCCTGATTTGGATAGTCTTGCTTCCTGATTTGGATAGTCTTGCTTCCTGATTTGGATAGTCTTGCTTCCTGATTTGGATAGTCTTGTTCCTGATTTGGATAGTCTTGTTCCTGATTTGGATAGTCTTGCTTCTTGATTTGGATAGCCTTGCTTCCTGATTTGGATAGTCTTGCTTCTTGATTTGGATAGTCTTGCTTCCTGATTTGGATAGTCTTGCTTCTTGATTTGGATAGTCTTGCTTCCTGATTTGGATAGTCTTGTTCCTGATTTGGATAGTCTTGTTCCTGATTTGGATAGTCTTGCTTCCTGATTTGGATAGTCTTGCTTCCTGATTTGGATAGTCTTGCTTCCTGATTTGGATAGTCCTGCTTCCAGATTTGGATAGTCTTGCTTCCTGATTTGGATAGTCTTGCTTCCTGATTTCGATAGTCTTGCTTCTTGATTTGGATAGCCTTGCTTCCAGATTTGGATAGTCTTGCTTCCAGATTTGGATAGCTTTGCTTCCAAATTTGGATAGTCTCGCTTCCAGATTTGGATAGTCTTGCTTCTTGATTTGGAAAGTCTTGCTTCCTGATTTTGTTAGTCTTGCTTCTTGATTGGGTAAGTCTTGCTTCCTGATTTGGATAGTCTTGCTTCAAATTTGGATATTCTTGCCTCTTAATTTGGAAAGTCTTGCTTTCTGATTTGGATAGTCTTGCTTCCTGATTCCGATAGCCTTGTTCCCTTATTTGGATAGTATTGCATCCTGATTCGGATAGACTTGCTTCCTGATTTGGATAGTCTTGCTTCCTGATTTCGATAGTCTTGCTTCCTGATTTGGATAGCCTTGTTCCCTGATTTGGATAGTCCTACAGCCGTATTTGAATTGTCCTTTTCCCTGATTTTATAGCCTTGCTTCCTGATTTGGATATTCTCGTTATCTGATTTTTGATAGTATTGCTTTATGATGAAGATAGTGTTGTTCTTTGATTTGAATAGACGTGCTTCTTCATTTGGAAAAAAATATCATGAGTCTGATAGTCATGCGCGCTGATTTGGATAAACACAAGAAGATCCAAAAAACCGAAATAGACCGTTATTAAAATCCAGCATTCTGAATCAAGTACAGGAATGTTTCAATGAAAATCAAGGGTTTCAGGATCTTTATGTATTTGATGCCAAATTCATGAATCCTTCTTATCAAATTATTACATATTTAACAGCCTCATTGTGTTTTTCCTAACTCCAGGATTCAACGATCAACCAGATCAGACCCGTACAGCTGGTCATTACGACTCCCGACATCGTGAGTTAGAGCACATATTTGTAATTTAACATACTTTCCAGACGTTGCCACGAACAGCTCAAACTCGTTAAATACTGGAGCGAATTGCAAGTTTAAATATCCACTCATTGACATTATACAGCGACTTGCAAATCAATTGTTTATTCAAAGATATTCACCAGCCATTTGTAAGTTTTTTTTAATGTCAATTCATAGATATTTACCTGCGCATTGCATGTTTAAATGTCCATTCATTTATATTCACAAACGGATTGCAAGTTTTTATTTTTTCCTTAATTAGTATACACAAAGTGAACCTTCAGCTGTATCAGCAGAAGAAAACCCTTTTTACACGATATATGATTACCTTTTATTATGGAATGGACCTAATTGGCGAACAACTCAAAATCAAACGTTCTAATTATAATACCGAAAGTCACAATACCAAAAAAATCTGGAAACGTATTGATTTGTTTAATTATTTGTAGTTCGATAAGAAATGATATCATTGTGCTATGATTACATGCAAATGCAGAAAGGTTTCCATATTATATGGACCGCGTCGTGAAAAAAAAACATTATATATCCGTATGCTTGAGAAGTATTGCAGACCGTTAAGTGCCACAATATATTAGGCATATTAGAAAACATTACTTGCAAAAGCCTTCCTTTTGGTGGATTAAATATGATATACAATTACTGCCTTGACAACATTTATAACGAATTGTGAAGACTTGTCTTTGTTGTGACACTTTTTTTAATTTTGAAATGTACCACCATTTGTATCGTATTGATATGAATTTTTTAACACAAAAATTTGACCTTACACTTGTCGGAAGGTAACTTCCAGGCTATTTATTATGCTTAGTTTTCTAAAAAAAAATTCGACAAAACAAGGACGTGATATTCACGGTAAAATCAACTCTTACTGTTTTATGATGTACCATTTCATTTGTCAACGTGTATTTTGATTACAATAAACTATACGCTATAAGTTATTGCCCTAACAGATCAACAGCGTCATTTTGAGAAACCGAAAACGGCATAATGTTTTGAGGTCCGTTGTTTATAACGTAATTTAAGTTATAGTAATGGAAAATGTCATTGGAAAATTATTGCTGATACATGAGTTGTCTAGTAATAAGTAAATAAAAATTAAGGTAGTCTTTAAGTTTGAATCGAAGCATTTAAATGTTTGCTATTTCCCCTACTCGACTAATTAACATTAAAAATTATTTCTCAACGACGTCATTTGCGCAACAATACACGAAATCGCTGCGAACGACACATATAATATACGTCCATCTTATTTTATAACAAAAATATATTTTTGTTCAAGTTTCAATAACGCGTAATATTTTATGTGGTTTCAGGTATGTTATCGGGAAACGTACAACATATACAACTGGATGCAAGAGGACGCTACCTACAATTGGTTTGACGTCACCAGCTGCTATGACGACCATTCACAGCAATCTTTCACCATGGAGTGGCCGGGTAGGTGGCTGCGGAGTACTTATTGGACTATTTCATTAATACACTGCTATGGTCGTCGAATCTCTCGCATTCAAAGGAATGCAACTATTTGCTGCTTAACATGATTCTGTTCAGGGAGCTAATAACATTCGCTTACCTGAAAAAGTCAATGAGAATTTTTATGCTCCCGGTACGGTGGCATATAGTAGTTGAACTGTCCGTCAGTCAGTATGTCAGTCCGTCCGTCCGTCCGAAAACTTTAATGGTCATAACTTTTTCAATATTTAACATAGCAACTTGATATTTGGCATGCATGTGCATCTCATGGAGCTGCACATTTTGTGCGGTGAAAGGTGACGGTCAAGGTCATCCTTCAAGGTCAAATGTCTTATATATGGCGTTTGTCCGTCCGTCTGAAAACTTTAACATTGGCCATAACTTTTTCACTATTGAAGATAGAAACTTGATATTTGTCATGCATGTGTATCTCCTGGAGCTAAACATTTTGGGTGGTGAAAGGTGAAGGTCAAGGTCATCCTTCAAGGTCAAAGGTCAAATATATGGCTTCAAAGCGGCGCAATAGGGGGCATTGTGTTTCTGACAAACACATCTCTTGTTATGATTGTTTTTCTTTATTTGTTAATAGAAGCGACATACTGGGAACAACTCAATTGAAATAAGTGTTACCATATTTATTACAATTTAATTGTTGATCCGGTAGAAAGTTTAGCGTACAATTAACGCGCGTTATGTTGAGACTATTCATTTTATAAATATATGAATTATTTAGCTACTTTCCACGTCATGAAACTCATTTTAATTAAATTTATGTTTTCGTGTGATTTTGAGTTGAATACATTGTTATATATACATATTCGATAGTGACATTTTTTTCAGATAAGTTGAGTTTTCGTTACAATTTGATTATTTTTTGTTCAAAATGATGTTTTTACTAATTAATAGCATAGCCACACGCTAACCATCTGTGCTTTACAACGGTACAATTGTCTAAATAAATATCATTCAATATACTCTTGTAGCCACATTTGACTTCATCTTTGCAGGAAGCGGGGGCTCGAGTATTGCCCTATTCCAGAATCAGTTTGTGCGCGCGGTGACGCAGACGATCTCGCGCCTGACGCACGTGCAGCCCATTCGCGTGCAGACACCAACGTTCAACTTTGACTCTGCGAAAATCTATTTTGTGGCCACACTGGTGGACGCGCCATCGCCTTTGGGTAATTAGCAAATTGCAAAATTATTACTCGACCCCATATTAACTTACTTTCGTAGAAGGTCCGACATCACCGTTATGTCCTGTATTAACACCGACTTATTCATGATAAGAAAGCCGAATCCTCCTGCATCATATGCGATGCACATATGATCGATCGTTAAACACCGGATATTACGTAATTACGTACAAACGCATATTATTTGTATTCTGAGCTCGATACATCTTTTCATGACATAATTGGAGTCGCACTGAAGTGCGGCGACTAGTATGTAATACGTTTTTTTTTTGCTTATGGGAGGAGAAGTTATTTTCCAGATCAATGTATATATTTTTGTTGTCAGAATATCTTGCATAGTGGTGATTTTGTGTGTAAATAAGTGTAAATAAGTACTTCATTTGTGCCTATTACATTTACTACAACATTTATTGACAATAATGCAAAGCTAATTTTTTTAATTAATAACTGATCACAGGGACTGTGCAATAATATAAGATCACAGGGACTGGGCAAATACGCGAACCGGTGAAACTTTCTGGTTTTGTATAAAAACAAAACTTCTTTGTTCCACTATCCTAGCAACCACCTAGTTACCAATAAAGGCGCTATAGAGCGCGAAGCGCGACAAGTATTATTAATTGTAATAATGAGTCTTGATAAAGGAAGCAGCCGCATTTCAATGAGGAGCACCATCACAGCACCCCTGTCTAATTACTATCAAGTCCTCCTACAGGTTTTTTTTAAGAACCAAATATAGAAGGCCGCAGGCCTGACCCGTATCTTGCCAGTGGTATAGACCCTTTGCTATGGACCTTGAACCCCGCTCACTATCCAGCGTTTAAACTTCCGGTTTTACATTTAAACCAACTATTAATAGCTTATTAATATCTTAGTTAGAAGGTGATTTTTCAAGCGGTTGCGTAGTGTAGTGGTTACACGCTCGCTTCACATGTGAGAGGCCCAAGGTTCGAGCCCCAGTAGAATCAAATTATTTTATTTGTGTTCTATGTTAACTTTTTGTTTTGATGTAGACATTTTAGTTTAAATAAATATACTGTTTTATTGTAACCATTTTTTGTATTATAATGCCCATGAAATATATGTGAGAGAGGGTGGGGGTTCATAAATACATTTAAACTTTTACAGTGTTTTCATATCAATAATTACTCAAGCCCTAGCGTAAATGAGAAACGTAAGAATAAGTTCAAAATCATCTCCCCTTGAAGTTGAGAAAAATATGAAATTACACTTACAAGATGAAGTAGATTTTTTAATACCTACACAGTTCTGTTCCATTAATGAAAACTGCACACGGATGCCAGTAAAAAAGGAAAACAATGTAAATAAAACGAACTATGAAATATTTGGGGGTTACAACTCAAAATCATAGATAATGGTTATTTTGGGGTTATAACAAAACATCATAGATAATGTTTATTTTGGGGTTATAACACAAAATCATAGATAATGGCTATACCAGTATCTTTTTCTATTTTGTTTAAAATAATCGGCCAATATATTAATATTTACAGTAGACAAAAAATCGTTCCATGTAACTTCATTGAGTGCCTTTTACACTGAAATTCCCGACGCCCTTTGATGCTTTGCATCAATACTTATCTTGTTATAAATTACAATGACGTGGATCGAAGCGTAGTAGATGTTCGACTGCCTGTATCAGTAAATATCAATTACAAAAAAGGTACATAACAATAATGCAGTGTCATGTTCTGAATAAGTGTATGTCTATATACGTCTACATATCCCCAGGTACGATTGACTACCAGAGCTTGAACATTCCCCTGTATAAGGTATGGACCGCCCTAAATAAATGTACCGGGTATGTCTATGTACTGTTCCCAGGTACGGTGGTCTACCAGATCTTGAAAATTTCCATGGATAATGTGTGTACTGCCCTGAATAAATGTATGTCTATATACTTTCCCCAGGTACGGTGGACTGCCAGAGCTTGAACATTCCCCTGGATAAGGTTTGGACCGCCCTAAAAAAATGCATGTCTATATACTTTCCCAAGGTACGACTGTCTACCAGAGCTTGAACATCCCCCTGAATAAGGTATGGACCGCCCTGAACAAATGTATGTATTCGTACTTTTGCCAGGTACGGTGGTCAACCAGAGCTTGAAAATTCCATGAATAAGTTATGGACAGCCCTGAATAAATGTGCATGTATGTATATATACTTTTCATAGGTACGGTGGACTACCAGAGCTCGAACATCCCCCTGGATAAGGTGTGGACCACCCTGAAGAACTCCGTGCTGATCGGTGACTTCCAGTTCTCACTGCCCATCAACGGACAGGTTACACTCAGATCTTGATTTATACATTCGTTCCACGTGGTCCTTTTTGTTGTGTAGTATATAACAAAAAGTACCTGTATCTTTTATTATTGCTATAAGGACAAATACAAATGTCACGCACCGGTGATTCCTGCAATAATATACAGTATGATTAATTATTAATATTAATATTTAACGAATTAGTTTGAGCTATCACGTCTTTTCTTGCAAAATATGCCACGTTAGCCTTTCTTTAAAAATCACGCCTCTCTTGTTAAGCCTTTTTTTCAAAAAATGTCATTTAATGAAAATGTCTGCATGAAGATTTTATATTATACATACTTAGCAGTTTTATGTAATTCGAAATCGTCAGCGTCGTATTACATTTGCATTAAGAACCATACGTCATGTGTTTTTTACGTTTTGCCCATTATCACAGAGGTTTGCTTTTATTGGGAATCTTACAAACAGTTGACATTTAATATAGGAAAAACTGATAATACACATTATATATATATTTAAATTATTTTGTTTATTGAAATTCTTTTTGTGATGATATCATTACGAATAACGACTATCGTTTCAATCAAGCAAAAAGTGTAACAGTATTTGCATTGCTCTTTGGACTTGCACGCCTTTGTCGATGAAAAGCGAAAATTAATACTATGTATATATACCCCTGTAATAATTTCCGAAAGGATAAGTAAATAACATGATAATTTATTCACGTAAAAGTGTGCAGCTAATATGAGTAACAAAAGCTTGTTATAATATAATAGCAACATTCAATTAAAGGAGAACAGAAAAAGTTAACGTATAATTGATCCAAAACTGGGATATTTGGTAATATTATAAGTTTTTCTGATTATCTTTAAAAAAAATATGAAAGCTTCTTACTTAAATTATATACATATATTTATACAATAGCTTAACAACTATAAGGCACAGTCTCATTGCAAATATTAAGATTTCGTCGCACACACATTCCACTGATTATTTTTCAATTTAATAGCATGTGCAGTTCACTGCTGGAAGCATAAAAGTACATGAGAAAAAGAACACCAAAACACCATGTATCAATGACCCGCAGAAATCATCTGGATACAATGTAGGTAGGTATCCTGGTAAAGCGTAGATATCCGAATTCGCGACCCAAATTGTAAAGACTCAAACTATTAGCAGGTATCGAGCGCATGACTCAGGATGAGTTATGAGGTCCCTTGGCACCGGACCGAAAATATGTGCAAATCCAAATGCTCTCGCGGAAATGCTGCCCGGTCAACGTTTAGAAATTTAAAGTTTGGACAAATTTTTAATTTATTGAATAATAACTTTACTTATTTATTTGTTTCCGGTAATTGCATTTGGTCTTGTGAAACCGGAGAACTTAGGGAAAACCCCACATGTCTGGTTTGGTGACAACCAACTCAACAAGCATGCTTCGAGTTGTGACATACTCTTGACGCATTACAAGAAATAAGTGAACAGCTCAAGTTTGCGGCTGCAATAATCTGAAATATATGTTTTACTTTCAGGTTCGATATTCGGTTAAGCGTTCGGTATGATAATGTTGGGCTTCACCTTTTGCCAACTGATTTGATTTTGCGAGCAAAGCTTGGTTTTAAATACATGTCGGAATGAACTGTTTCAAGACCATAATCAGATTTAGATTGTGCAAATTAAATTCAACTAAAATCACGGAGAAGCAGTTATTTTTGTGTTGTTTATCTTCAACTGTACCACAATCAGTGATATCAGTTAACTGAAGGATATACAAATACTCAACCAAGAAAACCCCGTTCGACTTGTTGAAATTGCGACAATTTAGTTCACCATGGCGATAGATTTTAATGTGTTAGTATGTGTGTTGTAAACGTTTGACTGATAATTCTACGCTATTCGTGTATCTAAAAACATCTCTAACGCAACTAAAACCGTTTTTTATGCATGTTACGACTGTTTGTCGAGTAAACATATCCGGTATAAACACTGTAGAAATACATGATAGAATGTTTTGAAAAAAGTACATGATGTGGAAAGCATATATTCATGTATAAGCGAAATTTATTCAGTAAACGTATGATGGATCGAGATGCTGCTAAGAAACAGTCCGGGTACAAAAACACTCTAAACTTATGTCACAAATTTTCACGCGCGAATAACTGGTATACGGATCTTCGTAGTTAAGGGAAACCTATCCAATCCTTAGGTACGCAGACCGCTGGCTTTCTTATTTTGTCGCACCACAAATTCTGACCAATAACTACAGCGGATGAATAAGAAAAAAAGCCGCCGTGTGCAGCATATTCAAATAAGAAATCCCGAAATAAGAGATTAATGTCTATAATTATAAAATATCTTATTACTCAGTTTTTTTCAAGATTGTTAAACAAACATGTCGAAATGACGCTTGAAGCTCACCTGACATCGATACCGCGCGTCGCGGTATTACATCTCTTATTTAAAAAAAAACGTGATTGCTTGTAATTATTCAAGTCGCTTCAAAAATCCCGTGTTTATTGTTGACGTCTAATTCACTTTGGACTTTTTAAATCACTAAAAAATTACATAAATAATGAATATTCTAGAAAAGCTGTTTTATAAATAAAATTAGACATTTGACCTCTTATTGACCTTTGAGCTCGGAGAAAGGCCTCGCAAGCAACATTGCATCCCCAACATCATTTATATAAACGGTAAGTCATTAAAAAATTGGGAGACACATGATACAGTCTGGACATCCAGTGTAATGCTCGAATTTGACGTTTCGCTGTGAAGTGTGACCGTGATTATTGAGTTTGGTGTTTTACATGCAACACGACGTCTCCTTGCCGTGAAATTATATGGCAAGTAACAATTATTACATTACGAATAACGAAGTTACGATGAAAACTTGACCTTTAAGATTATCGTGTCTTGCACCTGACACATCGTTTCCACGTGGTAAACATGAACGACACGTTTTTTGACAATTGCATGATCGATAAAGTTTCAGTTCTGACATACTGTTTAGATTAAAAACGTTTTGTCTTAATTGTGACCTTGACCTTTGAGCAAGGAAGACGGGTCTAAGATGCGACACGCCAAGTGGCGAATTTTGTTGGCAAGTCATGTTCAATTGCATGCTGCATGCCAAAGAATCTGTCCGAACGAACTCTTGTTTATTTTAAAAATTTAACTAAACTTACCTTGGTTAAGACTACCGGTATGTTTGATTGTAATTCTATGAGGATATAGAATTATGGAGGGATTAAATGAGATGTGTGCGTATGCGCAATAGGTCTTTAAAGCTCTTTTTGCCAGTATTTCTTCTTTATTGCAAACAGAATCGTAGATTAAACTCTGTCGAGATGGAGGGTGGCTTTTAATCCCTCCATAATTTTAATTTTAAAATTCTATTTCGCTTATTAGAATTACTTCGGTATTAATTGAATTAATTAATTCCAATGTTAAAATCTCTATAACATTTTGGAGAATAACTGAAACCGAATCAATGTGTTGTGTACGACAGAACTGTAACCATCTTAAAATATACACTTGATATTCGCGTTTTGTGGAATCGCGCCATGGTGACATGATAATGTCGGCAGCCGTTCTCGGAATGATTTCCGGACACTTTGCATGCAATAATTACCAGTTTCTGCGACATTGGATGCTTTAAACCTTTGTATGGCGCTTTTAGCAATTGTGTTGTCCTCGGTAGTATAGCTGGAACATCCACCATTATCTTCATTAATAAACTGAACCATGCCTGTGTTGGCCACAGTAGTGCAAGAAGAATTGCTCTGGCCTGATCTGTTTGAATCTTGCGAATGCAACGAGCTAAGACACTGGAGGAGGGAAAACATATCCAAGTTGAAATGCCCCCCCCCCCCAAGTCAACTGTAAACGCATAAATATACAAAGAAAACGGATCAGGTTTCCACGAACAATAAACTGGTACTTTTTTGTTTAACCTTGATGCAAAAAGATCAATATCGCATCCTGGCAAACAGCCAACTGTCCTTGCTAACTTGATTGTACTTATCTGACCTAACTCCACCCATACTATTGATGTAACACACTGCTGTAGAGCTATCCGATAATATATTTACATGTTTGTTTCTCAAATACTCAACCAGTGTTTTCAAAGCAAAGTATATAGCTTTCAGTTCCAAAAAATTAATATGTTCATTTCCTTTTTCGGTATTCCATCTACCACCAAACTGTTGGTCTTGAAAAACAACACCCCATCCGAGAAGACTACTGTCAGTTTGAATTTCCAAAACAGGATTTGCCCTGTGTATCTGTCGGACCTGAGAATGGATGTTAAAAACCCACCATCGTAATTCATGTTTCATTTACTGTGTTATATGCACGTATGCCTCAAAATTTCCTTTATTTCTTTTTAATGTTTCTATTTTCTCTTTTTCGAGCTCTCTATAAAACAATTTTCCAAACTCGACAGCCGGAAAAGTCGACAGCAAAACACAAATTACTTGGGCTAAAACCCTTACTGTTTTTTTATCAGCTCTTAAAAGTTTTTTGCACATGTCAATAACATTATCTTGCTTTTCTTTAGGCAATCTAACCACCATCAAAATGGTGTCAATAATAAACCCAAGTATAGCACAATCTGAGAGGGTATCAAAAACGACTTCTCTTCATTCATAATGAAACCTAAACTTTGCAACAAATTTCGAGTTACAGACACAGTATTCACACATTCGAATAAGTAAGATAACCTCCTAAAAGACTATCGTCTATGAAACCTGTGCAAATATGGCCTTCAGCTTTAATCTTTGCACACACTGGTTTTAGCAATTTGGTAAACAACTTAGGGCCATCTCTATAGCCATTTGGAATGCAGGTATACTGATATATTTTATCTCGCCACTGGAGCCGAAAAAACTTTCGATCATCATTTGCAACTGGAACTGAGTAAAATGCATGTTTTATATCCAAAGTACAAAAAACATGCCATTACTGACCACAGTAAGTGCAGTCTCGAAAGTATCCATTTTAAAATGATGGTATGATACATCTTCATTAAACTTTTTCAAATATAAAATCATTCGATACTCCTAATTTTTCTTTTGTCTCAAGAAAATTGGGGAGATAAACTGTTTTTCATGCCAATTTACTTGTGTAAGAACTTTCAAGTCTAAAAGTTTCTTTAATTTCTCTGTCAATTATCAGTGATTCTTGTACATTAAAATTTTGCCGTGCAAACTGATTTTGAGTAGGTGGTGAACCTTTCCAGTTTATATGACAATGCTCAACAATGTTTAAAATGAATAGATCATTTTTTATAGTTTTCCATACGTCGACAAAATATTTCAATCTACCAGCAACAAATACCTCACTAACCTGTGAATTTACATCCTCCTCACTCCCCCTCGGCGTTGGGAGCTTTTTGGCCATGGCCCGTCAGCAGGTACGTAAGCACAACGTCCTCTAAAAGCACCACGACTCATGCCGGCTCGAACTATTGGCCGGAAACCAGATCGACCTCTGAAACTACCACGGCCTGTACCATAATGGAGCTTGAAACCAAGCCTCGAACACTCCTTAATTTCCTTCGCTGCCTTGAAGACATCGTCCCCAAATAACTGACTCGTGTAAGGTAAGGAGTGTGTGCACACATGTGCATATTCATTTCGCATTTCAGGTTTTAACAGGTCCCTTCGAAGAAGATTTAACTCTATTGGCATGGCAAAGCAAGGCTAATGCATCATTACATCCATCAATTGTAGGTCCTATAGCTGAACCACTTTGTTTTGCCTGGGACTCCATCTTAGCTGCTTTATCAACAGTTTTTTACAGTACACTTGCTGATTTCACAATACTTGTCTCCAAAGTTTGCAGTTTCTTATCCCTGGATCTGGCAACTTGTGAAACAATGTCCCACACTAACAGGTTTAAGTTTACAACAACCAAACCATCACAGCTTGACGGGCGGGCATTAACCTCATCTTTTGTCAGTTGGTTATACTGTCCTTCCTCCACACCCTGTCTGAACAGTTCATTTACATTGTTTGCTAAAACAGGATCTACATCTTGATCGCAAGTTTCAACCGTTCGAAATTTCTTTGACAGACTGTCAAAACGACTGCTGCTGGCAACAGCTTCATTATTATTGCCATCCGACTTTTACCCCAGCAGTGACGTCAGACACACTTCGTGTATCTTCACCACCAAACTCAGACCCCTGTTCTTGATACATTTCATCATATTGATCATCTTCGTCACAATACTCATAATTCTCAATTTGATCTAACCTGTGTCCGTATGCTTCTAATTTTTTATTTGTATTAAGCTGTTCCGTACGAAGTACGACTTCAAAATTGACAAAATGTCCTCGTTTTTGTCGGTTGTTTTTTGAAGACGAACTTTTCGCCAATGATGGATTCACATCATCAGAAACATTAGCAAGTTTTTTAGACTCGTCTGTGATACGAGATTTGGCTGGCTGTTTTCCTCTTGAAGACTGTTTAACAGTCTGACTTTTCCCTTTTTCACATGTCTCGACTGGAATCACCGGTTTCGCCATTTTTAGCCCCACCACGTGTGGCAAAAGTTTTTGCAAATTTAAATTTGTAAAATAAGTTTAAGTGTTCGTACTTCGTAGAAACGTGTGGCAATACCTTTAATTTATCAAGAAAATACTCAATTCGTACGAAGTACGTTCGTTTTTGCCACTATAAACTCGAAAAGTATCGATACAATAATGCATATGTCTTCCATTGACCGGAAGCGCTGAGCACACTGATTGCGCATGCGCACATATCTCATTTAATACCGTAGTAATTCTAATAAGCTAAATAGAATTAAGATTGACTTTTGACCCTCTATGTGTGACCTTTACCTTTGAAGTAGGGAAGCGGTTGTTTCATGTAACACACCGTCAAGGTGAAATTTTTTAACAAAGTTATAATTGCAAAATGAATGGGAAGTTACCGTCAGAAAGCAAGAGCGCACATTGGCCATGCTTCATCAATCTTTCCACAAAAGGGCTCGACAAAAATGATCCTCCTTCATAATGTGATACGTGTACGTTTAATACGATGATTAAGGCATATTTGATAATGATATCGTACTTTACGCTCCGAAAAGCTGTTCCGTCAAACAAAAAAATAAAGACCGTTGTTCTTATTGTGTTTATTATACTAATGCATATTTTGACAGACATGCAAATAAAAATATAAAGGAAAACAAGTGAAGTGACACCCAATGGACTGAAAGTTGCATTGTATGCACTTAATATCGAAATTCACATATTGTTTGAATAAAATGGTATTTAGGTCACAACTTTTTTTTCTTATTTTAAGGGTTCGCAAATAAAAATTCAGCGCCAACTTACTTCAAGAAAGATTAAAGCATCACGTTTGCAATTTAGAAAAATATTACTTCCACGGAGCTATCAAAATAAGCACCGAACTAACGTTTCGACCTAAACAAATGTTGCTTACATAATTAACAAGCAAAACGAAAAAGAATAAATTAAATCGCTACGTAGGCCAACAACGTCGGACGTCAAATCGGACACAAGAAACAAGCAACTTTTTATAACAAAATCATGTCCAACTTAATTTGAACGATATTTATGTCCTTTTGACACGCATGACCCACTCTATCGTCCTTATGACACACATGACCCACTCTATGCAGCCTAGTCTCTGGCGTACCGTAGAGTTAATACATTCACATGTTTTTGCAGTCTTAAATCACTAGTTGTTGTTTGCAACACCTTCCCGCCATGCTTAGCATTTCTGTTGTTATTTGAGAGTGCTTCAATGATGGCAAAAATATTATCCTGACACGGTTCTTTTCTCTTCTATTATTGTGTTTGATAATTTATCTTCGATTCACACGTGTATTTGACTTTGTATTACAAATGTTATGTGTGTTCTCTGAGCGTAGTTCGTAGTCCTGTCGATTGCCATCTTATCAAGATATAATACAACATCGACTAGATACCAAGCAGTACTATTGTCTGTAATACAACATCGACTAGATACCAAACAGTACTATTGTCTGATTTATATTTACTGAACAATGTTGAATTTAAGATAAACTATCCAACTGAAGTAAACGAAACAGAAATGCACCAGTTTGTTAAGAGCAAATGCACCATTTTGTTCCACGTGTATCACAAATGTATTTATACAGATTTTTTCAACAAGGACATGTTTCTGTTTAAATTTTCTGTAATCTAACAGCATCTGTGAAATTAACTGCTTAATTGACAGATTGTTTTTACATAACACCTCTTACCCTGTAAACTTTTACATTTTGCTAGCGAATTCTTATATAAGTATTTCTTACAAAAACGGCAATATAACATAAATTAATCTCACGACATTTCATTATTGAAATAGCACAGGCTACTTAATGATGAGATAGATCTTATTTGTATCATCACATTTTTCCTGCATGGTAATTCAATACCTCATTTATATGTAAACCATCATCTCCTGTTAACAAAATATTTAAAGAGGTTATCATATTAAAAATGCTTTAGGCAAAACATGGTCTAAATAAATTTACACATGCCTATGGGACAATTATGCTACATTAAAGCAATAAAATATCTCAATTAACCTTCTAAAATACATTTACCATTGTAGATTGCATCATGACACATTCACCAGTGGTATTGAAGACACATTCAAAACATTATACCCAGAATGTCTTTACATTGTGTCAGTTACACTTAATATTTCATAACATAGAGCAAACACAATTTGAATTAACTACATCATATTTCTCACTAACTAGTTATGAAAATGTTTAACATCTGAGAGTACACTTGGATTTTAGAATTCACTAACAAGTAAAATGAATTGCAATGACACACAAAAATAAAGTGACAAGAGAAGGTGATTTTTACGATGTTTTATGTTCACAAAGGCAGAATTCTTTCTTGGTCAAATAGTTTTAAGAAAACAAATATCTTGAGTGAATGCAGCAAAATGAACAACTCAACACATAAAGCAATATGCCAATCCAAGAAAAGTTATTTAATATACCATAGTCCCCTTTAAATGTATTCTGTTGTATTGTAATTTAGATATTTAGATCCTAAACAGAGCAACAGATAACAGCCAATTGCAAAAAAAAAGAACAGAAAATTCCATCAAAGCGGAAAGAGTTGTCCCTGATAAGCCTGTGCATAATGCACTCGCTAATCTGGGAGAAATTTTCATGCACATGTATTATGCCCTGTTTCCTCACAGCCCGGCTCAATTTTAATATGGATACTCAAACGTTTCCTGAGTTACTGGGTAAAGATTGGTCAATAACCATAATCAAACGGTCCAAAACTGATTATTGCAAATGGGATGACATCATTTAAAGCACTCCATTATATCACTCCATGCTAAATTCCATTCACATTATGTGGTAATACTTAATTTTAGCAAATCCTTATTGTTGCTCTTAGGCTTCCTTATGTTTTAATCCGTATCACATTACTCAACTGCAATAAAGTAGTTTCTTGCAGTTTAGTAATGTGATAGCAGTTAATTTAACATTCAATAAAAAAAGTAACAATTTCCCCAAACCAGAAAACAATAAGTAAAACTAATATAAATTTAGTTGTCATAAGGACTAAAACTCTTAGCAGGTATCGAGTGCATGCCTCAGGATACGTTTATTAGGTCTCTTGGCGCCGGACCGACCTTATGTGCAAATCCAAATGCTCGCGCGGAAATGCTGCCCGCTAAATGTTTAGAAATTTAAAGTTTTGACAAATTGTTAATCATGTCCAAGTTTTCAAGCTCTCTGAATTATTATTGAATTATCACTTTACTTGTTTGTTACCGGTTATTGTTTTTGGTCTTGAGATGCGATGTGAAACCGGAGAACTAATGGAAACTTCCACGGGTCTGGTTTGGTGACAATGGCGACAATTTCTTGCCGAATGGCGATAAGCTTGTGAACCAACTTATGAACAGCTCAAGTTGGCGGCTGAAATAATCTGAATAATATGTTTACTCTCAGGTTCGATATTCGGGTTAGCGATATGTATGATAACACTGGGCATCAACTTTTGCCAACTGATTTCATTGAGTAGGCGAGCATAGCTCGGTTTTAAACAAATGCCTGAATGACCTTGTTCAAGACCATAGTCAGATTAGATTGTGCAAATTATATTCCACGAAAATCGTGGATAAGTTATCTTTTTGTTGTTTATCTACACTTGTACCGCAATCAGTAATATCAGCTAACTGACGGATACTCATCTATCCTCGTTGCGAATATGCGAATGCAATCATAAGGGGCAGAAATACTCAAACAATAAAGCCACGTTCGACCAGTTCAAATTGCGATAATTAAGTTCAGCATTATGATACATTTTACTGTATTAGTATGTGTGCTATAAACTTTTGACTTGTATTTCTACGCTATTCGTGTATCTGTGAACATCTTTAACTGAAACCGTTTTGTATGCATGTTATGACTGCATGCTACGACTGTTTGTCGAGTAAACATATCCGATAGAAACACTACATGATAGAATGTGTTGACAAATGATGTGGACAGCATATATTCAAGTATCAGCGAAATTTATTCAGTAAACGTATGATGGAGAAGCTGCTAAGAAACAGTCCGGGTAAAAAACACTTAACTTTTTTCACAAATTTTCATACGCCAATAACTGGTATACGGATCTTCGTAGTTACGGGGAAATCTATCTAATTCTTTGGTACGCAGACGCTGGCTTACTTATTTTGTCGCAACACAATTTCTGACCAATAATTGCAGCGAATGAATCAGAAAAAAAAGCCGCAGTGGACAGCATATTCAAATAAGAAAGTCCAAAATAAGAGTGAAGATTGATAAGAAATTTTTATAGTTATCAAATATCTTATTACTAAGGTTGTTTTAAGATTGTTAAACAAACATGTCGAAGTGACGTTGGAGCTCACCTGACATCGTTACCGTGCGTCGCGGTACTACATCTCTTATTACAACAAAATCGTGATTGCTTGTAATTATTCAAGACGCTTCAACAATCCCTTGTTTATCATTGACCTCTAATTGACTTTGGACTTATAAAAATTACATTAATAAGTATTATTCCAGAAAAGCTGTTTTATATCCACAAATAAGACATTTGACCTCTAATTAACCTTTGAGCTCGGAGAAAGGCCTTAATGCAACATTGCATCCCCACATGTTTTACATAAACGGTAAGTCATTCAAAAATTGCGAGACACATGATACAGTCAGGACATACAGAGTTATGCTCGAATTTGACGTTTCGATGTTAAGTGTGACCGTGATTAATGGAGTTAGGTGTTTTACACCAAACACGACGTCTCCTTGCCGTTAAATTATATGAATGATGAAGTTACAATGTAAACTTGACCTTTGAGATTATCGTGTGTCATACACCTGACACATCGTTTCCACGTAGTAAACATGAACGACGAAAATTGCATGAGCGATAAAGTTTCAGTTCTGACATACTGTTTAGACTAAAAACGTTTTGTCTTAATTGTGACCTTGACCTTTGAGCAAGGGATACGGGTCTTAGACGCGACACGCCATCTCCAAGTTGCGAACTTTTTGGGTTTAAACATATTTATTCAACAATGTGTTTTACAACATAAATAAACGCATCTAAAGTTTATAGGATTGGAACGATAGCTTAGCTAGTAGGGTTCCTTTCCTCAGTAGTATATGTACCAGCATAGTGGCGGTATTTGTATTTTAAGCACAAAACATTTGAATAATCATTCGAGTTTAAACAAGTTTGTAAGTAAGATTAGAATCAAAGTTTTTTTTTATGTTGAAACAATTTATTAAGAAAAAATGCATTGCTGGTGTAATTATAATCAAAGAAATTGTTTGTAAAACAAGGGCTGTTTGTAAAACATGCATGCCCCCCATATGGGCTTTTAGTTGTCGTGGCAGCCATTGTGTGATTACGTTTTTTGTTACTGTTAAATGACCTGTGACCTAGTGACCTGAAAATCAATAGGGGTCATTTGCCAGTCATGATCAATGTACCTATGAAGTTTCATGATCCTAGGCGTAAGCGTTCTTGAGTTATCATCCGGAAACCATTTTTCTGTTTCGAGTCACCTTGACCTTTGACCTTGTGACCTGAATCAATATGGGTCATCTGCGAGTCATGATCAATGTACCTATGAAGTTTCATGATCCTAGGCGTAAACGTTCTTGAGTTATCATCCGGAAACCATTTTACTATTTCGAGTCACTGTGACCTTGACCTTTGACCTAGTAACCTCAAAACTAATAGGGGCCATCTGCCAGTCATGCTCAATGTACCTATGAAGTTTCATAATCCTAGGCCTAAACGTTCTTGAGTTATCCGGAAACCATCTGGTGGATGGACGGAAGGACCGACCGACCTACCGACATGTGCAAAACAATATACCCCCTCTTCTGCCAGTTCGAGTCACTGTGACCTTGACCTTTGACCTAGTCACTGATGGAAAGATTATCATCTCCATACAGTAATGTTCGGAGTGATATATCCGTTTATTGTTCTATAGTTCTAACTAGAGTTAATCTTATAGCTGCATCTAATAGACAGACCAGTAAAAAGTGAGTAGTGTCCTCTATTTTGTACGCATTGACATAGTGGCGATGGAACCAGATTTTTACAAAATAAGTGTTTATTAAGAGAACTACAGTTAGTTCTGAGACGTGTGTGCAGCAATTGCTGTCGTCGCTTACCATAATAGAACAATGGATTACTACGAGGTTTGTTAAGATCCAGGGCCTTTTTAAAAATAAGATTTGTTATCAACAAGCTTTGCTTTGTCTGGAAGTGAATTCCAAGCAGCAATTGTTGAGGGAAAGAAGGAATGCTGGTACAGAGAAGTCCTAGTCCGAGCACCATCTAAGTGGGATGAATTACGAAATTATCTTACAGATCGCTCGCCAACTGATTGTGGGGACAGTGATGACAAATATTCTGGACTAAGACCTTTAACCATTTTAAAGAAAAGAATGAGTTTGTGTTGGGACCTTCTTGTGCCAAGAGTTTCCCAGCCAATTTCGTTAGAAAGTAATCATAAGGACACAAGTCGGGTACAGCCTGAAACAATGCGGGCAGCTTCCGTTTGAATTTTATCTTTTTTTTTTCATACATCGTACAGTTATCCCAGACAACATCTGCATATTCTAGAATAGGTCGAATAAACGTGAAGTAGGTTATTTCAAGTGATCTTCGGTCAAGGTGAAAACGAAGCTTTTTCAAAAGGTTGACTCGTGACCAGGCCTTTAATTTAATTCACTCAATGGGTTGATGCCATCTTCCATCATTTGACAGAATAACGCCTAAATGTGTGTATTCACTGCGGGAATAGGAGTATCGTACATATGGAAAGGAGTATGATATGGTTTGTCCCTCTTAAGCAATAAAATAAGTGATTCTGACTTCAAGGGATTGAATTTTACCAACCATATATCAACCCATTATGCAATTTTGTCTATATTGTGTTCTAAAAAGGCGGCTGCAAAATTTGGACTGTCAACAACCACGAATAAACTAGTGTCGTCTGCAAAAAAGTTTATATGAGCTTGAATGTCATTTACAATGCCATTAATATATACAAGAAATAATAGGGGACCAAGAATGGAGCCCCGTGGAACTCCAGCCTTGATTTCGGCTAAGGTAGATGAGGCCCCGCGAACCACTACGCTTTGATGCCTTGATACAGATAGTTAGAAAACCAGTTCAAAAGTTTGTCTTTGATACCGGCGAGTTTCAGTTTCATTACAATGCCACTATGCCAGACTTTATCAAATGCTTTGCTTATTTTGAAAAACACCACCCTTACTTCCAATCCATCCTCTAGAGCTTTACAAAACGTGTTGTAAAGGTATGTGAGCTGGTTGACAGTCAAGTCACAAGCAGAAATCCGGATTGAAATCTTGTGAAAAAATATGCATCACGAAAAAAGTTAAATACATGTTTAAAGATAACCCGTTCTAGTACTTTTTCCATGGTACTCAGAAGTGAAAAAGGGCGTTAATATAGGGAATGGAAACGTCCCCTTTTTGAATATTGCACAAACGTTTGACGTTTTCCAATCATATGGTACTGTTGACGACGTCAAAGACATATTAAAGAGATCACAAGGTGGTTGACTTAGTTCATTAGATGTCTCTACAAGTTATTTGTTATTAATACCGCCAAGGTCACAAGCTTTACCCAAAGGCAGATTCATAAGAGCGTCTTTTACTTTGCGAACTTTTTGGCAAGTCATTTTCAATTGCATGTTGAATGCCGAATCTGTCAGAACAAACGTATATTTAAGATTGTCTTTTGAAAATGTATGTGTGACCTTAACCTTTGAAGTAGGGAAGCGTTTGTTTCATGTAACACAACGTCAAGGTAAACATTTTAAACAAAGTTGTATTGAAATTGCACGATGAATGATGAAGTTACCGTCAGAACAAACGAAAACACATTGTACCGTGCTTCATCAATCTTTCCACAAACGGGCTCGGCATAAATGGTCCTCCTTCATGTGGTACGTGTACGTTTACAACGATTTAATAAGGTTTAATCTTGGCATATTTGAAAACAAGGGACAAAATTGTCACAAAACCAGGTTTTCATTGTGAAAAAAATCTGATAAAAGGAGACAACTCAAGTGAACTTTTGAAATGAACAAACAAAATTAACCCCCTTTGTAAGTTTGTTTTAAAATAAATTTATTTTTAGTCGTGGCGACCTTGACATTGGAGATATTGACGTGATTCTTTCGTGCGACACACCGTCCCATGATGGTGAACAAATGTGCCAAATGATTTTAAAATCTCATAATGAATGACATAGTTAACTTATAGCCAAGACAAGCTCATTTATGGCTATTTTTTATCTTTGAACTCAAAGTGTGACCTTGACCTTGGAGATATTGACGTAATTTTTTCGCGCGACACACCGTCTAATGATGGTTAACAAATGTGCCAAATGATTTTAAAATCTCACAATGAACGACAAAGTTATGGCCCGGACAAGCTTGTTCCGCCCGCCCGCCAGCCCGCCAGCAAGCCAGCCAGCCAGCCAGCCCGCATTCGCCAATCTAATAACCAGTTTTTTCCTTCGGAAAACCTGGTTAAAAACCTGGTTAATAATATCTTACTTAACGTTCCCAAAAAGATGTTCCGTCAAACAAATTAATAAAGACCGTTGTTCTTATTTTGTTTATTATACTAATACATATGTTGACAGACATGCAAATAAAAATATAAATATAAAGGAAAACAAGTGAAGTGACACACCATGAACTGAAAGTTGCATTTTATGCACTTTATATCGAAAATCACATATTGTTTTTCATCAAATGGTATTTAGGTCACAACAATATTTTTTTCTTATTTTAAGGGTTCGCAAATAAAAATGCATCGCCGACTAACTTCAAGAAAGGTTAAAGCATCACGTTTGCAATTTAGAAAAATTTACTTTGACGGAGCTATCAAAATAAGCACCGAACTAATGTTTCAACCTAAACCAATATAGCTTTCATAATTTACAAGCAAATCGCTACGTAGGCCTACAACGTTGGACATCATATCGGACACTAGAAACAAGCAACATTTTATAATAAAAATAATGTCCAACTTTATGTGAACGATACCTATTCCTTATGAAACGCATGACCCACTCTATCGTTCTTATGACACGCATGACCCACTCCATGCAGCCTAGTCTCTTGCGTAACGTAGAGTCTCTACATTCACGTTTTTCTGCAAGCTTAAATCAATAGTTGTTGTTTGCAACACCTTTCTGCCATGCTTAGCATTTCGGTTGTTATTTGAGAGTCCTTTAATGATGGCAAAAATATGCTCCTGACAGGGTTCTTTTCTCTTCTATTATTGTGTTTGACCATTAATCTACAACTCACATTTGTATTTGAATTTGTATCACAAATGTTAACTTATGTGTGTTCTCTGAGCGTATTTCGTAGTCCTGTCGATTCCAAGTTTATCAAGATATAATACAACATCGATTAAATACCAAAGCAGTACTATTGTCTGATTTATATTTACTGAACAATGTTGAATTTAAGATTATCAAGTAGAAATATACCTGTAGTATTAATAAACTTAGATATGACGTTAGTGAAAAAAATAATTATTAATAATACACTTATTTCACTACATGTAATGGTATTATTTGACTATAAAAGCACGTACACAATATAAGAAGATAACATACACAAAATACATGTTTTATGAATTACATTATAACAAGAACAGTTCTTTTAGTTGACAATCAAACATAAACACATTTTGTGAATATTGCTTTGTGTTAACAAAGCCATTTCTAAAAATACCTTCCCAAGTATTACATATTTAACTCCATTTTGCAAAACCAAATGCCTATCAGCAACAAATCCAGCCCGTTGTCAATAAAGCCATTAATTATTAAACAAGCTTTACCATGTTCTTAAACACATTAAATCAACTTCTTGAGACATTTCAAAGGCAATTAAAAAAATATTGTTCAACTCCAAGGTATCTTAATTGTCTGCATAATTAGCCCATCGTTTGATATGGTTTAAATTGACACATGAGGGTTAACAATAAGCCATTCTTTTGTTCTACGAAAGCTTGATCCAAAACTTATGACTGACATACATACAATACACACATGTGGTACTGGTAAATACTTGTTTCAGCTTCATTTTTAGTTCAATATAACCAAGCGATTGTATGCTCAATACTCAGTAAAATAATGTGTATTCCTGATCTTTCTTTGTCTATGATTATAACACTTAAATAATCCAATTTCACAACCAATGGCAAAATTACACATAAAACTACATACATTTACACAGTACATCTAACATTTATACAGGTGTTTGTGAATTGTTTTTGCTTTTACGAGCCATACTAACATATGTGAAAGCTCACTTAACAAAAAACTTTAAGAAATACCAGAATTAAACAAGAGCGCCGCATGACGGAGCAATATACGCCCGATTCGTGTGCCATTGGAGATGATACACTGATGATTGATGTATTTGTTTTGGAAATAAGCAAAAAAAACAACAACAACTTATATAACTGATATATTCATATATATGCATTGATATCAATAAGTGTACACTTAGTCTCATTTGTTCTCTAAAACACAATATTTAAATCATAATTGTTTAGACCTACATAGGTATAGAATGGCAGTATTTCCTGTACTGATATTACTTATCTTGAAATTAGTTCCCTAAAAACTGAAATAAATATTTGGTTTGAATGTTTAAATACTGTTTGCTTTTACATTTTATATCAGCATGAATACCAAGGCTGTCTGTAATTCACCTTTATAAGATGCTTATAGCGGTTTTTATTGCTATCAAGTTCGATAAGTGTTCAGCGGATGATAAATGTAAATGAGGTGTATTACCTAGATATCAACTAGATGCAACTACTGACCAAGTTTGGTGAAGATCGGATGAATACAATTTGAATTAGAGTCCGGACAAAGTGGCGCCGTTGAAAATGCACTAATTGACCCTATGACCTAGTTTTTGACCCGGCATGACCCATATTCGAACTTGGCCTATATATCAACTAGATGCAACTGCTGACCAAGTTTGGTGAAGATCGGATGAATACAATTTGAAATAGAGTCCGGACAAAGTGGCCCCTTTGAAAATGCACTTATTGACCCTATGACCTAGTTTTTGACCCGGCATGACCCATATTCGAACTTGGCCTAGATATCAACTAGATGCAACTGCTGACCAAGTTTGGTGAAGATCGGATGAATACAATTTGAATTAGAGTCCGGACAAAGTGATGCCTTCCGCCCGCCGCCCGCCCGCCAAGGGGTTTCACATAATACGTCCCGTATTTTATACGGGCGTATAAAAATTGTCTAAATAAACAAATCACATTATTCCATACAAAATGCACATAAATCATACTGTATTAAACCCAATAAAAAATCTTAGTAAAGACATACCAATATTGGTGTTTAAATTTTGTATATATTTGTTATTTTAAACATAATTAAGTAAAGGATAAATAATAGTATAGTAATTTATATGTAAATTAACATCATTTGATAAATGAACCTTTTAAAATTTCACTTTCTGACAAATGTGGACTTTCACAAACATATAGAAGTGTCCTAGAATATATACACTTAGCATATATGAACAATGAAATTTTACACTCAAAAAGATGGACATCTTTAACAAAATAAAAATGTGAGACGGAATATAACTCATTCTGATTAGATAACAATATGCTTGTATACATGACTTATGCTGCTTAACTATCCAAGTTATAATAATCCAACTGGAGTAAACGAAACAGAAATGCACCAGTTTGTTCAGATCAAATGCACCATTTTGTTCCAAGTGTATCACAAATGTATTCATACAGATGACATGTTTCTGTTTAATTTTATCTGTAATCAAACAGCATCTGTGTAATTGACTGTTTACTTGACAGATTGTTTTTACATAACACTTATTACCCTGTAAACTTTTATATTTTGCTAGCATATTCTTATAGATGTATTTCTTACCAAAAAGGCAATATAACATAAATTTATCTCGTGACATTTCATAATTGAAATAACACAAGTTACTTAATGATGAGAAAGATATAATTTGTATCATCACATTTTTCCTGAATGGTAATTCAATACCTTTTTTAATTTTTAAGTCATTGTATCCTGTTAACAAATATTAAAGAGGTTATCATATTTCAGACTGTTTGAGTCAAAACATAGTCTAACTATATTCACACATGCCTGTGGGACAGTGATGCAAAATGAAAGCAATAAAATGTGTTAGTTTACTTTCTTACATACATCTACCATTGTACATTGCACCATGACAAATTCACCAGCGGTATTGAAAAAAAATCAAATCATAATACCCAGAATGTCTTTACTTAGTGTCAATTACACTTAACATTTCATAACATAGAAAAAACACAATTTGAATTAATTACATCATATTTCTCACATATTTCTCACTTACTTGTTATGAAAATATTATAACACTTGCATCTTAGAATGCACTCAAAAGTAAAATGAATTGTAAGGACACAAAAAATAAGTGAAAAGAGAAGCTGATTTTTAAAATGGTTTTTATTGCCAAAGGCAAAATTCTTTATTGGTCAAGTTTTTTAAGAAAAAAATATCTCGAGTGAATGCATCAAAATATACCAATCATCACATAACGCAAGATGCCAATCCAAGAAAAACAATTTCATTTACCATAGTTGCCGTTAAATGTATTCTGTTGTAGTGGAATTTAGATCCTCAACAGAGCAACAGATAACAATCAATTGCAAAATAAAGGACAAAATATTCAATCAAAACGGAAAGAGTCGTCCCTGATAAGCCTGTGCAGACTGCACTAGCTAATCTGGGAGGATACTTTATGCACATGCATTAAGCCCAGTTTCCTCACGGCCCGCCTCAATTTTAATATGGATACTCAAACGTTTCAGGAGTTAATGGGTAAAGATTGGTCAATGACCATAATCAAACGGTCCAAAACTGATAATTACAAATGGGATGACATCATTTAAAGCACTCCATTATATCACACCATGCTAAATTACATTCAAATCATGTGGCAATACTTAATTTTAGCAAAATCCTTATTGTTGCTCTTTGGCTGCCTTATGTTTTACTCCTTATCACATAACTTAACAGCAAGAAAGTACTTTCTTACAATTTAGTTATGTGATAGGGAATTAATGAAAGCAATTAATTTAACATTCAATAAAAAAAAATAAGTAATCTAACAATTTCCCGAAACCAGAAAAGAATAAATAAACAAATATAACTTTGGGAAAAATTTAGTTGTACTAAAGAAGAAATACTAAAATGTGGCAAATAAATCAAGATTGAAAAATGTTTGAAACAATAATACTTATCCGACTCCTTATGAAAGAAACTGGACTATCATTCTTTTTTTACCCACAATGAGTGAGAAACAAGACATTTCCAAAAATACTAACAAAAGTTTTTTATAACATAAATGAACATAACTCTCTAAAATTTTAAAGAAATCCATTTTATAAGCATTTTAAAAAATCACAGTTTCATACATAACTGCATATAGACCAAAAAAAGCATTACAGTATTCGAAACAACAATCAAAAACATTACTATCAATAAAAAAAACACACAAACTTTACTTGGACAATAATGTAATAGAGTTGTCAGACAATCTTTTATTAATTTCTGCCATCTTCATTATTTTCAAATATGAGACACATAGCAATCCAACAAGGGGCAAGTGTTTTTTATCTAACACCCAAAGATGTACTGAGACGACTTGCCCCAGCAAAATTAATTAATTCAATCTGAATTGTAAATATGGTTGTTTATTTCAATTCGCAAACACCGTTACTTTATTTATGCATACACCCGAACCACAATTCACTGTAGTAATATACTTAATTTAAATGAAGAAGTTTGTCTTTATGAAATCCTTTAACACATTTATCATCAATATTGCAAATATTTTGCTTTTGAATTATAGAAATGGTGATTATACTGGATTAGCAGGCAATGGATAGTCTGAAAATGAAGGTATACAGTCATCAATCCCGTCGGGTTAGGTTTATATCTGTTATGTAAGTATTGGATAATGTTTGTTTCTGTTGGAACTTTCAATAAAAAAAAATAATGACTTCATTATCAGCTCAAAAAAATCAAACTACCAATAACTTAAATGACTTGCATGCATTTTTTCCAATTTGAAACACATGAAACAGCCCACAAATTGTAGGTTCAAGGTCCTCATTAAAAAATTTAATGAAGTATGGCTTCTAGATTTTATGATTAAAATTTCTGCTATAGACTTAAGGATTTCCAACATAAAAAAGCTAAATAAGAAATGTAGAAATACAGATTGCCCAGGTGTCTAGTATCTAGCGAAACTGAGGCTGTTGTTGCACAAATAATGTAACCCAGGTTAAGAACAAAATTTAAAAGCAACAATGTTTGTTTAATCTTCAAGTGTAAGAACATAGTAATTTGATAACAATTTGCCTTTAAATGAGTATTTACCCACCGAAAAAAACTTTACCTGCTGTAGTATCAGGCCCTTACCCCCTTCCCCAGTAGTGAAAAAAGGCCTAAAGGGGATCAAAAATAATGTTTACAAGCATGCATCTTTAGGCAAATGTTTCATCATTCATTTTCTTTGTTATTAACATCAATGGAACACACATTATGAGAACACCATGAAAGCACCACCAGTGATGAAGCAGCAAGCAGTTAATGACACCAAATGATGAAAAAGTTATAAGAAATGTCTCTACACTAGTCAGTTAGCAGCACCTTCTGCTACCCGTGTCTTGAGTCTTGTGAACATCTAGGCCTCCCAATTGCTGGGGGTCGCGACCTGGAGTCTGTAACACATTTGAAACACATGGTTAACATTCTTCACTATAGGAATCATGATACAACAGAAACATCAGAAGTGGAAGACGCGGTAACAGCTGATTGGCTTTTATTTCATGCAGAAGACCATTTGTCTATAGATAACAGGAATACTAGTATACATACAACACAATCTGGAAAATAATAAAACTTGGATCAAGGCAGTGAAGATACAACAAAATTCACTCAGTAGAGAACGTACAGTCTTCAGGCTTACCAAAATTAAAAATTTCCCAACAGAATTTCAATAACATACAGTTGAAAGAGAAATTTAAAAAACATATAGGTATTTAGTCAAGCTTAATTGAAATGTTCTACAGACATACTGAAGTGTGCAAATCAAATTATTATCAATATAACCCTACTTCCTTAAAGACCAACATAAATAATTGCACAATAAACATATCACATAAGGTGCAACATTTATTTAACTGAAAAATTACCTTTTTTAATATGGCTGCTGCTAAATCCATAAATGCCTTTTCTACGTTAATATTAGCCTTTGCACTGGTTTCTAAAAATGGAATATTGTGTTCCCGGCCAATCTAAAATCACAAAACATAAACATTTTTAAATTTTGATGACCACTAGAAAGAGAAATAAAATTGATTATCCATTGCATTTAAATACTAATGATACTTTCACCCTTAAGGAATATGACATAAAAAACTGAAATAGACTCAAAAGTGTCTTAATGAACCTCTGGAGCTTTACCGAATCAAGCATAATTTACAGGTCTTTACAATACTAAAAGAACACAACAAGTGCATGGTTTAAACTATATACACAACTTTTCTGATAAAAACCAATATATGTATACATATAGATTTTGTAAATCCTCTATAATTCCTGGCCTAACTAGTGCTATAAAATAATTCTAATAGAATCAATATCAACAAGTACATACTACTTCTCCTTTCTCTTTGGAGATTTGTCTCTTGTCTTCCATATCACATTTGTTCCCCAATATCATCTTCTCCACATCTTCATTTGCATGCTAAAGGAAGTAAATGTTAAAATGTCATAATGGCAAAAAATAAAAGCCCAAAGTGTTCATAAGAGCTCAGACAAAGATGAAGACTATTAGCAGCAGTTGAAAACATAATAATTAAATATATCATACAACACATGTAAAATGAAATCATTAACATATTTCATAAAATCTTCAATAAACATAAGTGACTTTCATTTGACTAACACAGATTTTTTACGATATAGATTTGTCATCTATGTATGAAAACGCTTTGCAAAAGCTGGACAGAGACAAAAGGACCAAACCACTTACCTGAGACAATAAAGAACATAACTGTTTAAGGTAGTGAGTATTCAAAGGTTTCACAAAAGAAAACTGCCCAACATCTGGCAGCCATGTTTTTGAACCACAATCAAGCCCAAATGTTCTTAGGAAGTATCACAATGTGTGGGAAAAATGTGATTCTTGGGTGTTTAACTGATTTAACTTTAGCCACTTAAGCAAAATGGCCCTGCCTCATATCTCACTCTTCAGAGAAAAATTAGAACAAACTATCAAATAAAATTTAATGAAAATTTATCAAACAAATTTGGTTTCTAGAGTGTATGTAAGCTTTTCTTTACTTTGACAGCGAGACCTAATTTTTGATCTTACATGACCCAGTTTCGAACTCATTTGAGATGTCATTGGGACCAATGTTCTAAGCTCAATGAAGATTGGGCCAAAATATGTGAATTCTAATGTTTTCACACACTTTTAATTGTTTTTTATTTTAGTTGACCCAGTTTCTGGTCACACTTGAACCTGATTTGAACCAATCTTCTCACCTAGTTTCATAAGCATGGGGCCATAAATCTTGCCTCTAGAGTATTCACAAGTTTTTGCTTAAACTTTGTGACCTAGTTTTTATGCCACACAACCCTGTTTCTAACGTGGCCAAGATATATACCCCGTTGACAAATGTTTTGAAAGCGTTTCTAGAAGATTGGGCAATAATGTGACCTCAAAAGTTTTCACTTGTATTTTCTTTAATTTGGCAGAGTGACCTTAACTATTGAACCAAAATGACCCAATTTCAAACTCTAGAATGACAACATTGGAAACAAAAGCAGTCACCACAGGATGACATATGCCCCCTATAAACACTTGATAGAAGTTATGAGCTTTTTTCGAAACTTAAACGCAGATTTCGAAACCTAAACGCAGACCCTAAGTTCAAGGTCAAGGTCACAGGGGTCAAAATTTGTGTGCGTATGGAAAGGCCTTGTCCATTTACACATGCATACCAAATATGAAGGTTATATCTGAAGGGACATAGAAGTTATGAGCATTTTTCGAAAGCTAAACGCAGATTTCGAAACCTAAACGCGGACCCTAACTTCAAGGTCAAGGTCAAAGGGGTCAAAATTTGTGTGCGTATGGAAAGGCCTTGACCATATACACATGCATACCAAATATGAAGGTTATATCTCAATGGACATAGAAGTTATGAGAATTTTTTGAAACCTTAACGCAGATTTCGAAACCTAAACGCGGACCCTAAGATCAAGGTCAAGGTCACAGGGGTAAAAAAAATTGTGCGTATGGAAAGGCCTTGTCCATATACACATGCATACCAAATATGAAGGTTATATCTCAAGGGACATAGAAGTTATGAGCATTTTTCGAAACCTAAATGCAAAGTGTGACGGAAAGACGGACAGACAGACGGACAGTCCCATCACTATATGCCCCCTTTTCTTCGAAAAATAAAATAATTAAAATAAATATTTGTGTTTTTTAACAATGTTTCAAAAAAAAATTGGGGGGGATGGGGGGTTATAGTGCGCGGGTGTGGTGGTCATTTATAAGATGATCTTTAAAAAAAAAATGAGGGGGGGGGATTCGGGGGGCGTGGGGGATGGTTTGGGTGAAGTCTATAGTGGTATGTCAGGTAAGAGTTGTTTTGTCAAAGTATCAATCAAATCTAATCATAAATAGAAAAGTTATGACAATTTTAGCAAAATTTAATAATTAGACCTTGAGAGTCAAGGTCATTCAAAGGTCAAGGTAAAATTCAACTTGCCAGGTACAGAATCCTCATGATAGCATGAAAGTATTTGAAGTTTGAAAGCAATAGCCTTGATACTTGAGAAGTAAAGTGGATCTAAACACAAAATTTTACCATATATTCAAAGTTACTGAGTCAAAAAAGGGCCATAATTCTGTAAAAATGACAACCAGAGTTATGCAACTTGTCCTTTACTGCCCCCTTATGATAGTTTGCAAGTGTTCCAAGTATGAAAGCAATATCTATGATACTTAAGGGGTAAAGTGGACCGAAACACAAAACTTAACAAAATTTTCAATTTTCTAAGTATAAAGGGTCCATAATTCCGTCAAAATGCCAGTCAGAGTTACATAACTTTGCCTGCACAGTCCCCTTATGATAGTTAGTAAGTGTTGCAAGTATTTATTTAGTTAGTTAGTTAGTAAATGTTTTTACCGCCGAATATCGGCGGCTTCCCCCATAAAAAAGTATACTTTTTTCCCCTTTTTCAGCTAAAAATTCTTCCTAAAAAAAATTTTTTTTTTTTTTTTTTTTAATTTTTACCTTTAATACCTATGTTGCCAGCTGGTATGGTGCTACAAACCTTTGATTAAATGTATATTTATGTAAATCACATTAAAATATAGCAATACTAGGTGTTGAATGATTGTTGAAAAGATCTTGTAAAATTCCTCTTTTCGCCCAAAACGACGCAAAATTCCCCCTCATGAGGGCTGTGGGTGGCTTCCCCTAGCGGCAAGAGAGGGCCCTGAACACAGAACTTAACCAAATTTTTTAAGTATAAAAAGGGCACATAATTCTGTCAAAGTGCCAGTCAGAGTAACATAACTTTGCCTGCACAGTCCCTTTATGATAGTTAGTAAGTGTTGCCAATATGAAAGCACTAGCTTTGATACTTAAGGAATAAAATGGACCTAAACACAAAACTTAACCAAAATGTTCAATTCTCTAAGTATAAAAAGGGCACATAATTCTGTCAAAATGCAAGCCAGAGTTATCTAATTTTGCCTACCCAGTCCCCTCATGATAGTAAGTAAGTGTACCAAGTTTGAATGCATTGAAACTTTATGAGAAAAGTGGACCTAAACGCAAAACTTAACCGGAGGCCGACGCCGACGCCAAGGTGATGACAATAGCTCATAATTTTTTCCAAAAAATAGATGAGCTAAAAACGTGTTACCATTTCACTGATTCACAAGCGGATTTATTTTCATATTTTGTTTGGTAACAAGACCAAAGAAATTTGAATAAATTAACCAATAAGAGTCATTTCCAAAATGTTATTAATAGAGTATTTTATAAAGGTCTTACATGGTTTGCCTTGCATAATTTTACTGCCATTCTATTCTTAGCACAATTCCTCATGTTTACTCATGCAAAACAAACAAAAATGTGTCATACACAGGTAACAATGACTGGTTTCCATTTTCTACCAGGTTGTTTTATTTTTAATGAGTTTGTTGTGCATGTTCTTTCGTACCTATAATCTGTTTAATTTTTATTGTAAAACGAATAGTATGCAGCATTTTCTTTATCCACAACCTTAATTTAAGAAGTTTAACTGTAAACAATTGCTTGTAAAACAAGCGATGTGCTTGTGAAACACAATGTCCCCATATATATGACCTTTGACCTTGAAGGATGACCTTGACCTTTCACCACTCAAAATGTAAAGCTCAATGAGATACACATGCATGCCAAATATCAAGTTGCTAGCTTCAATATTGCAAAAGTGTACATTAAATGAGCGATTTTGACCCATATATTTGACCTTTGACCTGGAAGGATGACCTTGACCTTTCACCACTCAAAATGTGCAGCTCCATGAGACACACATGCATGCCAAATATGAAATTGCTATCTTCAATATTGCAAATGTTAAAGTGGGGGCAAACAAACAAACGAACAGACAGGGCAAAAACAATATGTCCCCCACTATAGTGGTGGGGGACATAAAAAGGAATCCTCCTTTTATTAGCTTAAATGGTTAATGAAATTGGTCATACATTCTTTCAGCTAAGAGTCTTACCTCATCAATATTGCGCAACCACTTTGAGATGTTGTCAAAGGTGCGTGCGTTTGTGATATCATAGACAAGCATGATGCCCATGGCCCCACGGTAGTAGGACGTGGTGATGGTGTGAAACCTCTCCTGTCCAGCAGTATCCCTATAACACAAGTACATTTCTCACGCACTTGCAAGTTTTTTAATTCCGTCATTTACGAATTAATATGCAGATTTTCTTAGATTTGTAGATAAATGCTCAATTAAATCAGAAAATATGTAAATTAACCATTAATTAAAAAGATGCTAAAGGTTTTTGCTTTTATATATGGTCAAACACTTATCTGCCACAAGAGCACCGCATAATGGGTGCCACGCTCGGCTGCGGGCTTTGAATAGATGAAAGCTTGTCAGATTATTTTTTTTTAGAGGTCACAGTGACCTGGACCTTTGACCTAATGACCCAAAAATGGGTGAGGCATGTAGAACTCATCAAGGTGCAGCTACATATGAAGCACTTTGATTTTAGAGCCAATGTTCAAAACCTTGACAAAATGTTAAGGTTTTAGCACGACGCTGACAGCGGACACGACACGCTGGCTATGACAATACCTCGGGTTTTATCAGAAAACAGCCGAGCTAAAAATCTGCACAACTAGGAACAAGTGGTTTTGTTTTTTATCACGGAATTATTTCGTTGCAAAATTATAAAGCATACATCTAAGTTCCTTCATTCAAGAAAAATGACTGAAGCTATGGATGCCAAAGGCTACTCAAGACAACTCATGAATTCATCATGGTCTTAAACATGTAGGAAATGCAAAATAAGTTGTATGTTATAGGGTTATCCTAACTTAACATCAAAAATGTCAATCTCTATTTCCAAGCAAGAGTTACCTTAATCCATTTAGATAATACTGATTATAGTAACAGATTCATAAAATGAATATCATTTTCACCATTCGTATGCAAGCAATTTTTATACACAAATAGCCTAGGTATATATGTATCTTTCAGTTTCACGGCTACCTTAAAAACCTATTTAAGGCTTCATATCAATAACTGATTTGATAAATTTGAATTTCAATATGATCAATTTACCATATTTGCAACTTTATCTTTTTCCCAGCAAGTTCAACTGTCTTTATTTTGAAGTCAATACCTGAAAATAAAACAAAGACAACACTTGTAAAGAGTATGTTATAATTGAGGTAACAAATAAACCATGCTATGTAAAAATGGGTACTATGCCATATGCTGCCAGTGTTGCTCTAGATACAAAGACACGAAATGTTTCATAGATTCATTACCTAATATCCTCCACAGTGTACGGATGCAGAGGCATAAGTGAAGCAACACTATTCAAACATGCCCTAAAGGCCATTTTCAGTCACATGATGCTGCTCAAATATCTTTAATTTGTTTTAAGTAAATATTTGAAAAGATAGGCAGCTCTTAAAAAGAATATGTTAAGAAATTAAGGGAGCATTTCTTAAAAGTGCCACTTCTATTAACTATTGTTTCAAGGTTTTTCTAAATGGTCAAGGTTCATATTTTAAATTATGGACACAAATAATATTCGAAAATCTTAATTCTTATCAAATCATTTTTCACTGATACCTATGGGATACGTTAAATAAATTACCAGGTACGTTTTAGTATATTTACCGTACCCTGGGTACATGTTAGTATACTTAAGAGTCTCTGAGGTACATGTACAGTCAGTCAACCAGTTTTGAATCACCCAGCCAAAAAACGTTAATTCTTTTGACCACAATTTTCTTTTGGGATTTCGTTTCAATGTGAGAAGATGTAAAAATAAAGGGTAAAATTTATTTTGTATGATAACAGGTTAGCCCAGACGGCATATGCAGTTTTTTGGTAAAAAATATCCAATTTAAGCTCACCCTTTGGAAAATAATAAAAAAATCATTCAACTTACAGAATTAGTATTTCAAAACATTGTCATGGCATTTGTTTTCAATCAGCAAAAAGTTTATTTGAAAATAATAAAGCCTTCTATATCCATATGTACATTTCAAAACATAACTCATTCAATCAGTTCCAATTAACTTTTTGCTGCATTTATCCCCCCTGTAAGCATAATACAAAAGGTTTCTTGCTAAAACTTTGTTAATTTATTCCTTGACCTAATCGTCTGCTGAATGTAATAACTAGGGTAACTGACATTTTGTGACTTGTTCAGGAATGCATATTTTCAGACATTTTCCAAAATACAGTAAGAGCACTTACGTGATTTTTTGCGCTAAAAATATTTCAGTGTTGAAATTATGGTAACTGCTCCTTTCTTAATTTTTTATTGTTTTAAAAAAGACATAATTTTTTATCAATTTGGAGTTTTGTTTCATTTTTCAAGTGTTATTATAATACTAATCAGAAAATTTGAATACGGGAAAAATGTTTATTATTTTAATAAAATATTTTTTTGCTTCTCCTGAAAATTTAACAAAATGTCAGTTAATACGCTACTTTTTACATTCAGAAAATGACATGTGTTTGTTATGTCAATTTCGAAAATTTGATAAAAACATTATTTTTACCAAAAAGGTTGACTTAATATTTTAACAGTTGATGTATGTCACCTTAATAAACACAAAAATGGAAAAAATAAAAAATGTATAAAAAAAGTATAAAAATGTCAGTTACATGACTTATTACATTCAGTAAGCGTAATGTTTACCTTAGACACTTATCATTTTGTGTTTATTGGGGCATTATGGAAAATTAAATACAAATTAATCGGAACTGCTGATTATCCGGAACTGGTTGACAAACTGTAAGTAGTACCTGAGCTGGCAATGACAAATCGAGCCCTAACTGTGCATTGTGAGCAGAAGAGAGACATTTTATGGTTATTTTATATGCATGCCATTTGCTTATTTAGAATCTCAAAAAATTGCCACATGTCAAGAATGATAACAAAAATCCATGAAGTTCAAAATAAGCGACAAATATATAGACATAAATATGTTTCTACTCTGGTAGACTTTTGATACGCTTCAGCGAACAGGCCTCAGGCTTCCTTAAGTCTGTATCTATGAAACAGGGCTTTCCACAGGCCATTTAACGATCCCTCGCCAGGGTGCTTGAATTTTGAAATCAAAGTCCCCGGGGCGCTTGAAATTTTCCGATCAGTGGAGTTTACAGTCAAAGAAAGTGGAGATTGTCAAAAAAAATCAAAGTTTCTCTATCAGTGTATCAATATTCCGTTTTAAAAGAGCACTCGGTACCTACTTTCAAAAGTAAAAGTTAATCGCCATAAACACCACATGGGGTAATGGATAATCCACTGATAAGAGCATAGCATGACGCGCGTATTAGCCACATTACACAGTCATTTAAATGCTGACAAGGATGTATCAGGTAACTTTCCAGTCGTCAAACTGCGATGTTCATCGTCCAATTGGTTACGCAAATGCTTACGAGGGCGGTGTTAACTATGGACCATTATTTTTGATTGACGTCGGGTACGAAGTAAGAGTTTATTGCAGCTTGATTAGCAATTAGTTGTACCATTTACGTAATAAAAAGCCGGTAACTAGTACAGTAAATTAAAGACGGTTTCGGGCATCATCATCACACCTTTTTATTGTAAACAAGTGTTACCGATGACTCATAATTAATACGAGAAATTAATTGCAAGTGGTGAACAATTAATTACTTATAGCGAGTTAGTTGTGCAAATAACTCCCGGCTACAATTATGCGATAGCAATTTAATTCCAGTACATGTATATTTCATCATGTCCATTTATAGAACTGATTCACCTCGTTTTTCTGACATTTATTCAACACGTAATGCGCTTTAATAAATTTTCCTTGAATTAATTACGTACAGTTGTAAATGTTCCACCCGAAAATCGATACTTAGAAGACTGATGATGGCAACCGGCCGCTATCCTCGTGGACAACATGATTTTCATGCATAATTCCGTCAAAACATTTATTCAACTCGTAAAGTGTTTAAACAAATTATCTTTGAATTCATAACGCAACTGTTAATATTTGTTGAAATCTCAAATGGGAATAATCAAATATGTAATTCAAAACCCATTCCCGTAAGTCGATGTTAACGCGTTTTTAATCCTAACACACTTCCGAATGTAAATGTTACCGCAACGTTAAAATATTCTTGCTTCAAATTAGCAGTGCAAATTTATTTTGTGTGTCAAATCTTTTTCTCAATTAAAAAAAGCGCGAAAATTATGCAACATGTACAACGTCTCGTCATTTGCAGACAAAGGCAAAAGCGTGCGTGTATTGAGCGTTTTTACGAGCACACAACATGTCAGGGGATTGACGCATGTTCAAAGGCAATATTTCATCAAATCTATAAATAGTCACTTGAAATTTATTTGATACTCTAGAAAAATGGCAAGGTTTGTGTTAAAGAAATAATTGAGAGCTTTTATCGTAAATATTTACCAGAAAGTAATTTATAAAAACGGAATAATCGGGATTATCAGGTAATAAATAAAAACTTGAAAAGTAGTAAGTATACAGTAATAGAGTCGGGTTGAAATGGATACTATTTGCGAATTGTTCGAGTCGGGATTTTACTATCTGTGCGGAAAAGTTTTAAAACAATTAAACAATATAAAAAATTATATATATTTTTTAATGACTGGGGGATTTTCTTGAAGAGTCATAGCGCACCAAATTAAGTCTTTTGACGCTGTTTTTCTTAGAGTTATAACGCACCACAGAACGTGAATTGACACGTTAAATTTATTAAAAAATCAACGTCGGGAGGGGACACCCCTTCCGAACCACCCCTATAGACGAGTTAACGGGTGACATCACACGCACCTGCAAAGTTTAGACTCCGCCCACTGGTTGGCAAAAGAGGTGCAATTTATATAAGCGCATATAGAAAAGGTTGACGAAATCTTCGTTTTTAATGATAATCATGCACAATATCAACTATAATTTTACTAATTTTGTCTGAATAAAACATAAGCATGCAAGGAAATGCATCTTTGGAACGATTATATTGTTGTTATTATTATTTGTTTTTACTGACAACGAACTTGGGAGTGGAACACAATCTAAGAGCTCCGTATGTGGTTAAACAAAAATCTCTCTACTTGGCACTTCATCGCGACCATTTTTAGTTAAAAAAATTTAAAAATTGAAATTCTTTCAGAATAAATTAAATTTAATGAAAGAAAACAAATAAGGATAAAAACAAACAACGAATAGGTCAATTGTATGTACGCGACATAGGGTAACTGATTTGAACCTTTATGTGTCTGGAAAACTTACCTTCTTACACATTCAATAAATTCTATTGTAATTGTTTTATTTAATTGTTCACACTACTTTTGGCACTCTTTGTTGCAGCATTTATATCCCGGTGTTTAATTGCACCTTTGTTATCACAAACTGATTATCTCGTTATGATCGGATACTGTCCAGACAATTACAAAAAAAACATGGTGTCATAAACCCAGGGACCTATACTTGGGCCCCTTCATAAACCACATGCTGCAGACGAGTGTCTGGTCAGTTAACATAAGTCACGATACCTCAATGTCACCTCTTGGCATATTGAGCAATCATTTAAGCCACATTTTAAAGCTAAAAATACTGATAAGGTAATTTTTAAATGAAATATTTTAACAGTTTAACAAAAATGAAGACTTTTGTCGGAAATGTATTAACGGGAACGAGTGTATATATTTATTAGCTAGTTAAACTTAATAATACATTGTTTAATAATTTTACATTTAAATATTGTGCAATTTTACTGCTATGCAATTAAGGTATTTAACAGGTACCGGCAAAAGTTAACTCCGCTATTATGTGTAAAGATTGTACACTGCAGGGTCCGAAACACGATCATGAACATAAGCAGTCACAAAAGGGGCCGTTAGATAAATTAAATATATGCATTTATCATAAAATGCTATATTTTTATCACTCCTTATTACTAATAGAGATTTCAATATACATGCAAAGACAGTTAAATTTGCGTAATTAATATGCAAGGTTTTTCTGTTTGTATGGTAAATAGAATTTATATTCATTCAAATTACCACAATATTTAACAAGAGCACCGCCTTGCGGGTGCAGACCGCTCTTCTATATTCTTTTTAAAGGTGAAGGGACTCTCATTTTCAATCACAAAGGAGGGAGGGGTGGAGTGAAGAGGGGTGTATAGTGTGGGGTTGTGGACATTTATTACATTATCTTCCAAAAAAGCGAAAAAAATATATAAAAAAATAAATAAATCGGGGGCGGGGGGGGGGGGGGGGGGGGGGGTGGGGGGGGTGGGGGGAAGGGCGATGGGGGGGGGGGATTTTTGGGTGCAATGGTTGGACGGTATTTCAAACATAACCGTTTTAAAAAAAAATTGGGGGGGGGTGGGGTATAGTGTGAGGGTGTGGTGGTAATTTGTGAGATGATCTTAAAAAAAAAAAAAAAAAAAAAAAAAAATTAAATAAAAAAAAAATTGGGGGGGGGGGTGGGGGGGGGGTATAGTGTGAGGGTGAGGTGGTCATTTGTGAGATGATCTTAAAAAAAAAAAAATAGGGGGGGGAGGGGGGAGGTGGGGGGGAGGGGGGGGGAGGGCACGGGGGACGGTTTGGGTGGAGTATATTGTGGTATGTCAGGTAAGAGTAGTTTCGTCAAAGTATCAATCAAATCTAATCATAAATAAAGAAGTTATGGCAATTTTAGCAAAATTTAATAATTTGACCTTGAGAGTCAAGGTCATTCAAAGGTCAAGGTAAAATTCAACTTGCCAGGTACAGTAACCTCATGATAGCATGAAAGTATTTGAAGTTTGAAAGCAATAGCCTTGATACTTAAGAAGTAAAGTGGATCGAAACACAAAATTTAACCATATATTAAAAGTTACTAAGTCAAAAAAGGGCCATAATTCCGTAACAATGACAACCAGAGTTATGCAACTTGTCCTTTTACTGTACCCTTATGATAGTTTTTGAGTGTTCCAAGTATGAAAGCAATATCTATGATACTTTAGGGGTAAAGTGGACCAAAACATAAATCTTAACCAAATTTTAAATTTTCTAAGTATAAAGGGCCCATAATTCCGTCCAAATGCCAGTCAGAGTTACATAACTTTGCCTGCACGGTCCCCTTATGATAGTTAATAAGTGTTGCAAGTATGAAAGCAATAGCTTTGATACTGTAGGAATAAAGTGGACCTAAACACAAAACTTAATCAAATTTTCAATTTTCTAAGTATAAAAAGGGCACATAATTCTGTCAAAATGCCAGTCAGAGTTACATTACTTTGCCTGCACAGTCCCCTCATGATAGTAAGTAAGTGTAACAAGTTTGAATGCAATAGCATTGATACTCACTGAGAAAAGTGGACCTAAACGCAAAACTTAACCAAAATTTTCAATTTTCTAAGTATAAAAAGGGCACATAATTCTGTCAAAATGCACGCCAGAGTTATCTAACTTTGCCTGCCCAGTCCCCTCATGATAGTTAGTAAGTGTTCCAAGTTTGAATGCAATAGCATTGATACTTTCTGAGAAAAGTGGACCTAAACGCAAAACTTAACCGGACGCCAACGCCGACGGCGACGCCAAGGTGATGACAATAGCTCATTTTTTTTTTTCAAAAAATAGATGAGCTAAAAATTGTACTGTATTCCGCTTTTTAGGGCTTTGTTTTATAATTGATTAAATGCACCTCTGACTCTATCGATCGCTCATGAAATAAAACACTATCCACACCACTTAAAATTATAATACAATTATTATATGTTTTATAAGTGTTGAAATATAATTTATTGAAGTCTTATTATCAGAAAGAATACGGCTAATTTATTGTTTTGTTTTGTGGAATTGTCAGTATTTAGTCTTCCAATCACGTTTACTCTATGCTAATAACTACTTCGTATTTTTATGAAGAAGAAATTTAATTTGTGAATATACAATATGTACATATATTTGGTACTAAATATGCTATATTTTCACTTTTTTCAAGAGTTTTAATTTTTATTTCGTTTTTATTATCAATTTATTGACTAAACAAAAGCCCTTTATACATGTTTTACGTTACTGTAACCTGTGTTTTTGCCAACCAGTCAGTGCGCATGCGCGGAAAATCCCGAATGTAAACAATAACAATTAACTCGTCTATAAGCCCCGGAGCACCTGACAAAAATCCTGTGGAAAGCACTGTCTGAAACCATGTTCTTTAAGTATAAAGTTCCTTTAGCTAGAATGAAATATGATAACAGAAATATTTCATTTGATGAATTAACAGTGTGCTATAACTTAAGTGGTTGATGTTGGAAGTAATTCATAACACAGTTAATTTAATTTCCATTTTCTAGATCTGCCACTAGTACAGGAGGGTTATGGAGGTTTCGGTAAATGACAAGTTCGGTAAATTGATTTATATAGTAAATGCCGTGGAGGTTTCGGTAAATTGGTCTAAATAGGGATTATCGCACCTTTTGTCGATAAGCGTGTACATTAATTGAGTTGTTTGGCACTAATTAAATTATCTGTTTAAATGTACGGCGTTGATTTTATCAATTTAGAGATGTTTGCAAAGTGTTAATATTAATTTTCCAGGCTTGCAACCTATTAATATTCTAATCAAGGGAGGTAAATTATATATTAAAAGTTTATCTTTAGGTCATGATCGTTTTGTATTTTATATATGTTTTTAAACAATTAGTTGATAAAAACCTTAATTAAAGCGTATCAGATATAAAAAAAAATAATGTGGCTATTACAAGAGGTGGCCTCCACGTGGCAAGAGCTGGGCAACATATTCATTATGTTGGCATACTACCTCATGTTTATATAATGAGAATTTTCAATGGTTTAAAATATTAAGATCAAATATGCTTGTTTCTTATATAAATAAATTTCTCGCTTCTTTTTCATGCAATCAGATCAGCACATAAGGTATCATTCTTAAAATAATCTAGATATGTATGTTTAGATCGTGAACATGCTTTAATACTGGTGGCCGAGTTTTTACATACACGATCAGTAACTTTCAAACTGTGAAATAAACAAACGTTTTCCTTCTTTAATCATGTTTACAAAAAGTACTGCTGGTGACATCAATGCAAACCTTGGTCTGTACAAGTTGGCCAACCTTCTCAGAGAGGAATCTGAGACAGTTGATCTTCAGATACGGCTGGTGAGCGAGCACCTTCTCACGAAGATCAGACGGAAGAAATATGTTGCGATACACGGCAGACTATATCAAGCATGGGATGACTACGAAGAGGAGAAGCTGACAACCACTGATCTACTGAGGATCATCAGCCATATCAATGCCCTGGGACCATCCACGGCGGTCCACCACATGCTCGACGCCGACGCGTTTTGAACGATGTGAATGACTGATATGGTTGAAATGTCACATTAAATTGTACTGTGTCATAAATGTATCTCATTTTTATTAGAAATGAAATTAAATCAGCATGCGGAAAATCTGAATGATAATAATGTGTCGTATTAATATTGTACTGTGTCATAAATGTATCTTATTAATATGTGACTACTCCCTCATTTTTTTTAAATGACATGAAATATTCAAATATGTCCTTTTTTTATTCAACGGATTTGTTCAGGCTAAAAGCGATATCAGTTATTTTGGCCGTAAAACCAATTGTTTCAGTACAGTAGCCAGGTGCCTGTGTATTAAGTTGATAAGATAGTGATCATCACAGCAGCTTGCTATTACACAGAGTATTCATTCTGCTGGCGTTGTGTTAGATGTCATTTTTATCAGTTTTCAATTATGTGTATCTCTTCGCTTAACTCAACGTTCAATGGCACGCGCATTTAACATAATTATAAAACATAACGCATATCATTATATTACTTTTTATTAATTACGTACACGTATTAGATTTTATATATTGTTTTTTTCTTGTGTTTTTCTCAACCAGACAGAAATAATAAAACATGTAATATAAAATTCAACATTTGGCTCTTACAAGAGGTGGCCTCCACGTGGCAAGAGCTTTGGTTTCATATTCATTATGTTGGCAAACTACCCAATGTTTATATATTGAGAAATTGAGTATTTATCGGTGGTCTAAAATACTATTGCGCTTTATATTTAAACTGAAATCATTTTTATTAAATCATATTTTACAAGAAACTTTTTTAAATAGCATTAAACTAAATTGAAGATCTTACATTGATTCCGCCATAAATCATTATTTATTATTACTACAGTACACTCCACGCGTTTTCCCCAATTTCCCTCCATACTCCGCGGGTTTCGACCTGGAGGGAGATTAAGAAAATCCCGCTATACGCGGCGTTTGCATGATTTTGGACGCGGCGGTTAACGATCGGCAAAACTGATAAGCCGACGCGGCGGCCCTCGGCGTTGGCAACGCGGGGGAAACTCCGCGTTTTACGAGATAACGATCAATTTAATTTTGTTTGACTTCCTGATTTTCAAATAAAATTACATTTATTACAAGTACATACATGTAGTATAATATTTACAATTTAAAAAAACAACCAAGATAGATCGATCCCGACGTGGTTGTAGAAGTAGTTGTTGTTGTATAGAAAACTCGTTGATTTACGACACACAAAACGTCGTCTTTTAACTAATACTTACCAATTAATATATACACAGTTTGCAACATTGTTTTTATTTTGATAATTTTTATCCAACGTTTTCATGTTAGCAGGTGATTTTCTATACTGAACATGTATACAAATGACCAAGGACCCTAAAAATCTCGCAAATCTGTGTGAATTGACAGTTTGACGTAATCAAAGAAAAGCCGCTTCCTGTCTACAGGCATAACTTACTCAAGTAAACACGTTCAACGACTGCATAAGGAATGGTTTGTCGGAACAAAGTCAATTCTCTGCTCGCAAATGCATTGATTTTCTCTTTGTTTGTAGGTTATTCCATTGATTGCTAAAAGGTGGTAACTATTGAGATGATAATTGCATTTAATATTCACAGTTGTATTCTTGTTGCGTCGACATTCTAAACAATGTTCATCAGTAATTATGGACCAAATCGGCAGAGTGACATTCACACATGTTAATCCCTTTTGTCAAAACACCGCAGACAGCAGTCTACACAATAGGTCAGTAGACAAGCTTTGCGTGTTTTCATAACGTCAAACACTTAAAATCCAGTTCCGCCCAGATGTCTTCTTTAATCAGTTTACTATACAATTAGTGTTAAAATAATTACTCTACTAAAATACCGTAACGATAAAGATTCGGCGTGTTCGATTTGAAATTATTTTAGAGAAAATATTAACTTATTCGCGATATAATTTCGTTAATAAATACCAAAGAAATTTTTAACCGAAATCAAGAAAATTCAATGTTCTCTGCGCTACAAAGTTTGTATAAAAAAAATCAATACACGCAAGCTTTGCAGGAGTATACATTGTACCTTGACCTTGTACATTGCAGCATAATTTTCGCGCGCTTTTGTCTGGAAATATACATGACTGTATATTGGAAGCATTTGTAAACGTCGTGTTAACAATTAAAAATCGTAGTGTGTTTCGGATTACGAATTATTATTCTCATTTGGAAATTTTACGGAACATTTATTCTTGTGTCATATGTGTTATGATTTAAATATTAATTTGTCAAATGTATTATATAAGACTAATTCATATTGTAGACGTACCTGTGAATTAAAAAACATAATTTTTATACGTATTAATTTTCTATACAATTATCTTTTTTATACATGTACTACAGTGTTTAAACAATTAATTATAACACTGTTTTTATTTTTTGGCATGCCCAGTAGCACACTGCTAACGCGGCGTTGCGCGGCGATCACTGATAAGAACGGAAAGTGTCTGCATTTACCGACTAGCCTAAAGTAATACACGCCGCGGGAATTAGCGAACGCAGCGTAACGCCGAGCGTTTTATCGAGTTCACCTCGCTCTTCCAACGCCGCGTGAACACTCGCTAGCAGAAAAAAAACGCGGAGGGAGCGCGTTTTTTGGGGAAAACGCGTGGAGTGTACTGCAGACAATACCAAACTTCCAGATTGATGTCAGACATTCGGTCTGACGGATTGACAAATTCTGTCAGACCGGATGAGTGTGTGTCAGACCAAACAAAAAGAGAGAAAACACAAAATGAAATGACGGTTACACAAAGTATTTATTTATATCATAATGACATATATCAAGTATGTACTATCTAGGAATATCATAAAACAAGTATGTTACTAGATATTATCAGATATCGGAATAGAGATTGGAATTCAAATAATTGATTATCTTCTTCTCATTGACTTCTTACTCCTGAAAGTCTGAACAGTAATCACTCTTGTCATCTTTACAGTATTGATAATTGATTTGTTGAGTTTCTGCGTCAAAGTCTACGACATTATCAGGTTCAGCAGTCTCCTGCTCATCTGAGGTACCTTCAATTAATAGATGATCAATCACTTGAGTCTCGACAAATTAGTTTTGCCAATATTCTCAATATAATAGTATCAGTACCAGGTAATACTTTGGTAAGAAACCTCAGCATATCACGCAAATCTCACACTACAAAATATAAAGACAATACAATTAGTTGTGAAATAGTCTTTTGGAAAGAAGACAACAATATTTTGAAAACGAAATCACCTGAAAACAATTATACGTCAACGTTATTTTCGCTTCGCAATGCTGTTTACATTGAAGACAATTGACCTTTAACTTCTGCGAGCACCTTGCTTCATGGTCCTGGCTCTCGCATTTTGCAAATTGACATGCACATATGAGCGTGGAACTAGTACTTTATAAATATCCGTTTGGAAATTTCCAGACGCTGTCACGGAATATACCGAGTTGCAACAGTTTGTATTTCAGATACATCGGAACACACTAGGCAAATTCCGTCTCTACGTTCAGAATATTTTACGAATATAGTATCGCGTGATCCGAGTTATTTCGGAAAATAACGCGTATAACCGAACATGTGCGAGCTATTCTTATTGGAGGACACAAATAGATCGAAAACATAAAAACGACACTGGTATTAACGTATTTAGCTCCACATGTTTTGATGGCAAATATTGGAATCCGACGGAGCATCAGACGAATTAAAGATATTTATTATATTTTTTGGAGTCGGACATTTTGGTCCGACGGAATTGCAAAATCGATGGGACCTTGCCATAATCTGTCAGATATGTCCGCCGGTCCGACGAAGTTTGGTATTGTCTGGTGTACTGTATTATGTTATTTAAATAAAAGCACCAATTATATATAAAAAAAAAACAGTATTGCGTTATTTAAATCGTAAATTTACCTACAGTTTCCTGACAGAATTCGTTTTTCAGAGGTAGCTCATTCATTTCCCTTAATTCTTTACCGTAGGCATAGCATTACTTACTCAACTAAAAATTAATCCACAGTTTGCAAATAAATGCCCCTAATGTTATTGTAAGCCAATAATAGGTGTCATTAACACCTCGTTGTAGGTATACCACCTCTATAAAAACCAATTTACCGAAACCTCCACGGCATTTACTATATAAATCAATTTACCGAACTTGTCATTTACAGAAACCTCCAGCAACCGAACAGGAACTCAGACTTTATTAGCCTAGGTGGGTGGGGCATACTGTCGACTTACCTATGGTGGAAATAAACGTTGTGTTAAAGGCATCGTCCGAAAACCTAAACAACAGGCACGTTTTTCCAACTCCAGAATCACCGATGAGTAATAACTTGAATAATAGATCATACGTCTTTTTGGCCATTACGATTTTTACAAAACTGGCGATGAAAGATGGCGGACACTTGTATCAACGCCAACGGACAATTTTTATTCGGAATATATTCAGTTCAATGATGATCTGACGATACGATTATTGACATAATGAGGAACGTTTCAATGTATGTTTACTTAGATAACTATGATTCAGTGGCTCGATGACTTGGTTCCATTTATTGCGATGAAATCATTAAAACAACGTCACTTCCTGATCCGTTTGGGATTCCCAGCTCGGTATAGTACCAGAAAGGCCGTTTACCAAAAAGGCCTTACCAAAAAGGCCTTCCCAAAAAGGCCGCATAAGTGAACCAAAAAGGCCTCATGGTATACTAAAAAGGCCATACAATATCTTGTACTATCATTGAATAGTTATGCTGATATTTTATTATCATATATATTAAATAGTCATATTAATTCTGGTTTTAACTTTTAGTCTACTTAAAAGCCGTTAATTTTATAATCAAAGTCGGCAAAAATTGTTCGTTAGCTACAATATTTTCCTTTTCCTTGAGTAGATATTTCAGTTTTTGAATTAAAAGCCGTTAATTTTGTAATCAAAGACGGCAAAATTATCGCCAATTATCGCATATGAATTGTTCGTTAGTTACAATATGTTTCCTTGAGTTGATACCTCATTTTTTTTTTAATTAAAAGTCGTTTATTTTGTAATCAAAGTCGGCATAATTATCGCCGATTATCACTAGGAATTATCCGTTTAAGAAAATAAGATTTTCTTTGAACTTGCTGTTTGCATCTAAAAGTGTAACAAATTAGTCATGAAGGTGTTGTAAACTACATGGCGGCCAGATATATATAATATCCAGAATAATTGAGAAAAAATATAACCCGTTCATGTGTCAGAGTGGATAATAGTAGTTGCTTTTTTATTCGTTAAATTGGAAAGTATACGGACTTTATTTGGCGTTTGAAATATAGTGTTTTTATATCGTGTAAATTATACGTTTTTCTTCACGAGTTTTAATTTCTTGTTTGTTGACAATAATTTTTTGAGTGTTGTGGTATGGCCTCCTATCCTTGTATAGGATGCGGTCAGGGGGTGCGGTCCCGCCAGCATGCAGTTGAGTGCGATTGGTGCAACCGATGGCAACACCGAAAATGTGGCACAGGTAACATTTTCAAAATGTACTATATAAAATTGATGTGTACCATAATTATAAGATACCAAATAACATGTCAAAACGTCTATTTTTAAGAGAAAAATCATTTATATTTTACAAAGCTTCTGTCGTTGTGTTAGTATTTTATATATGTGCACAAAAATCGCATAGGTACATTGATTTACCTAGGGATCGAGCGCAGTATTCAGCGTGATTTAAAATATATTTTAAAAAATGACAACAAAATGTACAAAAATATATATACGCAATAATATAAATGGATAAGTTACTGCTTTAAGTCAAATATTTAATATATTTAACATATATAATTTACATATTATATGAGGATCTGTTTGTAGCTTGTTTCGTACATTATTTTGTACGAACTCTTGTAATCAACATTTCTTACAATGTTTAAAATATAAAAACTTGAAAGACATAGCATGTACGAAAAACCTCGCTAATCAGACCGGGTATCCAAGTGTCAAGGGTCATTCACAGTTTGTTGCATCTGTTTTGATAACGGATTAGTAGATTATGACACTTATTGACACCTATTAATAATTGCGCATTTTAAAATAGTGCGAGACGCTATTCGAGAGGTCAACGACAGACGCGACACGCCGCCTGGTCGACTATATCAGCCGGCAGTGGGTCCACGGCGGGTCCTTTGAACCAAGTGACTGATCTGTCTTCCGACAGGACGTCCGTACCAACAACGACCTTGAAGGTGAATACAAATAATATATCTATTTCCATTGTACATTTATAATTACATATATATATTTATACTATAGGATTCATGTATTTTTTAATATACCGGTACATATATATATATATATATATATATATATATATATATATATATATATATATATATATATATATATATATATATATATATATATATATATATATATATATATATATAATTATATCTCTAGGTTAGTACAACCGCCTGAATGGGAAAGCCGGCAGCGGTGTCGGTTTCTACCGACTAGTTCCTCATCTGAATCTGAAATGGTGAGGCTATATACTGGTTGAAGGCAGCGACCTCCACCGGATCACAACAACGCGATCGGCAAAAGTTCAGAAGTCCCTGGTTTCCCTCTGGGACAAGTACGAGGCGAGAGAGTGCACTACCTCTGAGTTCCTGGCGAAGGTCGGTCAGGCGTACGGCGTTGTGCTGGATTAATGAACATGCATTTTGTCACGTTGTCTGTGTATTGTTTGTAGTTTTTCTTGTACATGTATATTTCATTATGTAGTTATGTTGTAAATTATGTTGTATTTTGTCACGTTGACAGTATTGTCTATACTTTTTCTTGTACATGTATATTTTATTATGTATATATGTTGTAAATTGTGTTGTATAGTGTCACGTTGACTGTACATTGTCTGTATTTTTACTCGTACATGTATTTTTGTAATAAAGAAAATAAAAAAGTTCATTCATAATGTAGCACTCCATTTTGCTTTAATAGAAAATATAACTCACATGTTAAACCATATTATTATGTAATTTTAATTAATTGAAAATATGTATATTTTGTAATAAAGACAAAAAATAACATTTTTAAGAATAATTTGATGTAATGATGTTGTATTTTGTCAGTGTGACTGTATATTGTCTGTAAATGTTTGCTTGATTATGTAAATTTTGTTATATAAATTGGTTGACTGTGCATGTTCATTGACTGTATAAATCGTAAATATATATTTAAACATAATCAATAAATAAAGAAAATAAAAAATTCATACCTGTTTTAGGTCTTATTCCATGTCAATTTATGTGTATTTCTTTGTAAACACAGTTTGATGCCTTTAAAAAAGCAATAATTGCTTTAAGGCTTTTTAGTTCAATTTTCGGCCTTTCGGTACGCTTTGAGGCCTTTTTGGTAAGGCCTTTTTGGTATTCGGCCTTTTTGGTATGCGGCCTTTTTGGTATTCGGCCTTTTTGGTATGCGGCCTTTTTGGTTTTCGGCCTTTCTGGACCTAAACCCCCAGCTCTAGGGGAAGTAAGTTAAAAGAGACTTGAGAGAGTTACCTTCCTTAATGGGTTAACACGCACTAATAATTTCTTTTCTTTCCGATACAGCACCCAATCTATCTATCTTTCAATACTGCCGGAACCCCCTAGCGGGTACTATAAGCATGTGCGCGTGTCAGTGCAAGAATAAAAGGTTTAAAAGCATTGAAAGGGAGACTTCAAAGCATGAAAGTGAGGTGAAGATAAATGTGTGATAGTGTTAAACAAGAAGAAACATATTTATAGGTTAAAAGTTGTTAAAAAAAACACTGTTTTGTGCATTCAGGGACGACTGGGGAGTAGAGTGGGGTTAAGGCAACGCTTGAACCCCTCAAGGTCTGCCTGCTGTACAACCACAGGAGTTTGAAATTCTATCCATAAAGCTAATCTAATAGCTAAATAAAAAAATACCCCTATATAGTATAAAGACTATTAGGGGTATTTTTTTATTTAGCCATTAGATTAGCTTTATGGATAGAATTTCAAACTCCTGTGGTACAACTGAGGCCGGTAGGCTGTTTCCAAGAAATATGGTGTAAGGAAAGAAGGAATATTTAAAGTAGTTGGCTGATGTATGGACTTGTCTGAATGTGAGTGGGTGCATATGACGAGTCATCCTCATAGGCCTCTCAAGATATGGCGAAATGGCTACCAAGCCATACACAATTTTGTAAAAAAGGGTCAGTCGGGAGAGGTCACGTCGGTCCTTCAAAGTATGCCAGCCAAGTTCAGTCTGCATACCGGTAACACTGCTGTAAAATAAGAAGTCGTTTTTCACCCAGCGGACTGCTCTACATTGTACTTTTTCTATTTTGTCACTATTTTGTTTGGTATGTGGACTCCAGACAGAGAATGCATATTCTACCTGGGGTCTAACTAAGGTCTTATAGGCTACTTCTCTGATTTTGTTCATGTTTAGTCTATATATTCCTGCGGATGAAACCAAGAGATTTATTAGCATTTGTTGTAATGTTGGTAGTATGTTTGTTCCAGGAAAGATCATCTAAAATGGAAACACCTAAATCTTTAGCACTGTTTACGACTTTAAGGATTTGTCCATGTAGCCTGTAATTGAAGATGATTTTATGTTTTTTCTTAGAAATAACAAGGACTACACATTTACTAGGGTTAAACTCCATGTCCCACAGGTTTTCCCAATGTACTAATTTTTCTAAATCATTTTGAAGAGAGGCACAGTCTTGCAAGTTGTTAATAGCCAAGTATACAGCAGTGTCATCTGCAAACAAACTAACTTGAGAAGACATAGAGTGAGGAAGGTCATTTATGTATAAAAGAAAGAGTAAGGGACCAAGTACTGAGCCTTGTGGCACGCCCGATGTTACAGGGACTTCTGATGAGCATTCTCCTTCCAGAACAACTGTTTGCGATCTGCCTATGAGAAAAGACTTAATCCAGGAAATTGTAGATTTGTTCACTCCATGATGCTGTAATTTAAAAAGTAATTTAAGATGGCTGACTTTGTCAAAAGCTTTGCTGAAATCTAGAAGTATAAGATCAGTTTGATGACCATTTGCGAGGTTGCGAGCCAGTTCATCGACAAATTGAATAAGTTGGGTTTCGCAGGTTCGACGTTCCCTGAGACCATGTTGAAGATCATACAAAATGTTATGTTTATTAAAATGTGCTGTGAGGTTGGAAGCTACAATATGCTCTAAACCTTTGCAAAGAATACATGTTATTGATATTGGTCTATAGTTGGCTGGATCTTCTTTATTTCCTTTTTTGAACAGAGGTACAACATTTGCAGAGGTCCAAATCTTTGGTAAGATGCCTGTGTCAAGAGATTTCTGAAAAAGAAGAGATAGTATAGGTGCAATTTGCTGACGAAGATTTTGAAGGACAAGTGGCCTGATGTTATCTGGACCTGCAGCTTTGTAGGGTTTCAGATTGGAAAGGAGCTTCAAAACACCGTTGACCGAGATAGTGATTTCTGGCATGATTGGGTATATGCGACTTGAAGAAGAATGAACACTAGAGTTCTCCAGGGCTGAAAAGCAAGATTGAGATAGAGTTAGAGGGGACATGGGGCTAAAAACTGACTGAAATTGCTGGTTCAGGATATTGGCTTTGTCTGTATTTGACGATTTTGTTGTAACTGAAATTTTATCATATAATGTTGAAATACCGCATGCATCTTGTTTGGCGCTCTTGATAAGACTGAAAAGTTTTTTGGAGTTAAATTTTGAGCTGGATTTATCTGGTTCTCCATTTTGGCCTCTTATACCTAAAATATATTCAATGTAATTATTATATGATAATTTGATGGTCTTCTTGATCTGGTGTTTAAGATTTAAAAATGTTGATTTAATTTTGCTGTTTCTCATTTTCTTCATTTTATTGTGGAGTTTGTCCCTCTTCCTTATTAGGCGTTTGATGGGCTGTGTTATCCACGGAAGGGAGACTTTTGGACCTATTCTTTTACTCTTTCTAAGTAGAAAATTTTGCACCGGCGCCTATTGGTTATGGGGTGAAAACTGTACAAAGATGCTCAGTTGGGTGTTAGTTTAAAATTATTGATATAGTAAGTGTTTACAGGTGGATAAGGGTGGCAATGACGGCCACATGAGTAAAGGGTTTGAAAACTTCTACTGTGGCTGCCTCATTTATGTGGGGAGGTAGTGAATTGCATTGTATTACTGATCTTGGGTAGAATGAGAATTTATAAGAGTCTTTTGAGGTTTGCTTGTGTTCAAACTATAAAGCAATTGTTACTGCTTAGTCTGGATCGTCGTTCAACATGAACAAGGAGTTTATCTGAAGGATAAACTATAAGGTGGATAATTTTATATAACATGATAAGAAGGAATTTTGTTCTGCGTGTTTCAAGAGTGGACCAATTAAGGGTGTCCATCATATAAGTTACTGAGTTTGTGTTGTAACATCTGTTTTTACGAATCTGTCTGCACTTCTTTGTACTTTTTTCCAGTTGATTTATTTGAACGTGTGTATGTTGGTCACATACACCACAGATGGTTAGCGTGTTGCTATGATGTTAACTAGTGAAAACATCATTTTGAATGATAAATAATCATACTATAACAAAAAATTAACTTTTCTGAAAAAAGTCGCTATCAAATATATATATAACAAGGTATGCAACTCAAAATCACCCCAAAACGGGGTGCATCGCATTGAACAGCCATATCTTCATCAATTGTGCAGCGATTTTCACGATCTTGGTCTTATTCAACGCAGAAATGAATTTCCTTTCTGGAAATGTATATGTCTTGCAATATTTTTACAAATGCTGGGTTAACTTTTAAGAAATAACACGATACACAACTCGCATGACCCAGTTGACAATGATCATGCAGTCTTTAAGACTGAAATCTTCACGGAGTAAAGGGCATCTTCCCTACAAAGTTCATGTACCTCGATACCATAATTCAATAAAACGTATGAAAAAAACATTATCACCGTTCTTGTCGTTACATTATGCATCAAGACTAACTGTCCAGCGCCGTTTGAAACCTTTGTTTACATACATTTAAACTAACTGACATTTTAAACACACGAGTGATTTCATTGGTCCAATGCGGAGGTGTGTCACCCCGTTTCGGGATGATTTTGAGTTGCATATCTTGTTATATATATATTTGATAGTGAATATTTTTTTCATAAAATTTAATTTTTCGTTATAATATGATTATTTCTCATTCAAAATGATGTTTTCACTAATTAATATCATAGCCACACGCTAACCACCTGTGACATACACTGGAGGAGTATGCTAGTTTTGCTTTGCTACCATTATCTTTAACTTTTGATGAGCTCATTTTTAGGTTGCGACAAAGAAATCCTAGAGAAATCCTAAAAGAAATTTAGGACTCAATAAATGTTATGACGTAACACGTGGGTTATGCAAGTTTATATATTTAGTTATATTATTTGAGTGCGTAATATATGTCCGTTTGTTTCTCTATTAGTTGATTTCGCATATGGCAGCATTCTGCGTGAGCACAACCCCTTTTGTATTCGGCCTACTATAACGTGTAGCATTCTTTGAAGTCACAGATTACAGATTATATGTACTGAGTATCCCATTTCTCTTCATACACCCCTATCAATGAAATTTTTAGCTAGACATTGACTTATTGAGCTATATAATTTATAAATACCAAGACACTTTCCACATAATGTGGTACAAACAGCATAAAAAGTCGCAAGTTACCACATATACCATATTTTGATTTTGCAGCGTGTTTTCTGTTGTGCCTATTTAATCTGTTATTTTCGTCATGTCGACAAAAATGATCACATGCTTTAGTTGCAATAAAGTAATACAATTTTCTTTTCACGGCCACCACACGTTCCTGCGTGGTCGCACCCGGTTATTGGGATAATCGCGAATATGAAAGAACTACGACGGTTGATTTTACATGCACGCAAAGCATATTAATTCATATGGAAATATTGAGGTGTCAAGTATTCTTGCAGTACTTGAATAAAGATGTGTCTATTCAACTTATTGCCGTCCGCCCGTATGCATAATATTTACCTGAACACATGATAGTTCACTTGATCTGCTTATATGCTGTAAAGAGCCATTTGAAATTATAGATTCTCAAACATGCATTAAATGTATTACGCGTTTTGATCTTGTTTACCGCCATCATTACCACCGGCGGTAAGTCTGCAGTATCGATGTCATCACGCGTTTTTCTATTCGTTGATTTATGTTTTTTTAATTGCTAAGCAGGCACAACCATGTCCCAGATATGCGATGCTTCGAACGCATCGTGCATCTTTGCATTGAATTGTATTTAAATTTCTCTGCAGCAGTATAGACGTCTCTAGTATCGTATATGCGCGTCACCGACAAAATGCGTTAAAGGTGGTGCTTTCAAGCTCATGTTCATGAACACTTTTTTTAAACTTGTCATTTACTAGATGAAACCGATCGCGTAGTATTTTTTGTGATAACGATTATTCTTAAAGACCAGTCTAGTTAATATGTTCATAAACAAAAAATATACTGACCTACCGCTATGTGCGGACAGATTGAAATGCACCGCATGAGTTTGAAATTCTATCCCTAAAGCTAATCTAATGGCTTAATAATAAAAAAAATACCCCAATATAGTATATGAGTTTGAAATTCTATCCATAAAGCTAATCTCATGGCTAAATAATAAAATATACCCCTATATAGTATATGAGTTTGAAATTCTATCCATAAAGCTAATCTAATGGCTAAATAATAAAAAATACCCCTATATAGAATATGAGTTTAAAATTCTATCCATAAAGCTAATCTAATGGCTAAATAATAATAAAAATACCCCTATATACTATATGGGTTTCAAATTCTATCTATAAAGCTAATCTAATGGCTAAATAATAATAAAAATTCCCTATATACTATATGAGTTTCAAATTCTATCTATAAAGCTAATCTAATGGCTAAATAATAATAAAAATACCCCTATATACTATATGAGTTTGAAATTCTATCCAAAAAGCTAATCTAAATTCTAAATAAAAAATACCCCTATATACTACATGTATATAGGTTTTTTTATTCAGCCATTAAATTAGCTTTATGGATAGAATTTCAAACTCCTGTAAATGGACAAACAACATAGTAGTTCTCTCGTATACGGTGTACACCGGATGTATAATGGCATTATCGCACGGACAAAAATCTTCTGTGTTTTCAATAACCCCACCAATGCTTATGTTTGATGCCAACTCTTTACTTTTGTTCGGGTATTCCATGTTGATTTTTATACTTTATTTTTAAGATGTAAGTGGAAACCGAAATCTATTTTTGTGCTTACATCTTACGGCGTTTATTGATTTATATGTAGAACACTCATTAAAACTTACTAATAAATATAAAAAATTAAAGGTTGAATCATATCGCTTAACATGGCTAAACATATTTGCAAAGATGTGCAATGTGTCACTTTCTCACTTGAAACGGAAATTTGCAAATTTAACAACGCCATTTATCTGATCAGCTACTTGAAATTGCTTAAAAAAACAACTTAGCAAACAAAAATTTGACCGAATGCACATAATGTGTGGCAACTTATTGCTAGCATTTTGTACGCACTATTAAAACGTTTGTCATTAAAACAGATCAAGAACCATCTATTGGTTCCTTAAAATATAACACATTAATTCAATTGCAAATTCGGATCGCCGTATCGGCAGTACGCATCTCCCTAATCCTGATTAGAACGTCACCCTATACGTCACATGCGGCAAATCAATGATTGATTAATGAATCAAAGAATAACAGTATTAATAACAAATTGGTTTTTAAAGAAATTTATACGACAGGTCACGAGGTATGTCAGCGATTCCTGTATGAAAGAGGCGTGTGGCGGTGTGTGCCTAGCGTCTTTTCCGACGATTCATCAATATTTGCAATGCATATTTAGCAGGATTAGGATATCAACTTGATCAATTGCGCCCTCTGTTTTAGTGTGTTTGGACACGTTTGAATTACTAAGACGCATTTAGAAGGAAACGGTGCAGAAAGCGACAGCACAATTTGTTTAAAAAAATCTTAATTATTTTTTCCAAGAAATAAATACGTTTGTGGACTATTTTCTAATAAAATTCAGAGTAGCGTCTAATGAGGGACCACATAGTAACACGCTGTTAATATACTCAGTTTAATATTCCGCCCTTACGAGGCCATTTTGTTTGAACAGCATCAATATTTTGTTTTATGTGTCTTTATAATTTTCATAAACACATATCATTTGCAATTGAATAGCCACCGATAAGCGATTACTGAATAACCCACGAATTAAAAATCATAAGACTTTTATCAAGAAAGAAGACCCAGAAGCAGGCTCGTATAGCACCTTTCATCTTAGGTTGTGCACAATAAGCCTCCTGCGAGAATCAATTCAAGTCGGGAGGTTCTGAGTTCGATCCCAACTCCAAAACCTTTATATAACTTTCTCAAAATGCTCACATTTCTCAAAACTCATTCAAAAGTGTCTCCACAAGAGTACAAATTTCGAAATAATCGAAATTAACACACGAAACATATACATGTACTTAACTAAAAACATTCATGTACTTTTGTTATCATTTAGTCGCCCCGCATACTATAGTCAAAATAGTTAGGCTTGCATTTCTACACAGTATACCGCTAGTTTACAGTACATGTATCATATAATTTAAGTAAAACAAAAAGATCTGGCAGACGCGATACATATATACATTAAATTTTATTTAACCCATTTATGCCTAGCGTCTAGAAAAAAGGCCTTGGCAAACAGCGTAGACCCAGATGAGACGCCGCATGATGCGGCGTCTCATCTGGGTCTGCGCTGTTTGCTTAAAGAAATTTCTGTAATAAATATTCTAAATATAGAAATAAATATACTAGTAATCCCTAATTTTGGAAATAAATTGATCCACTTTAGAAAGATGGGAGAGTCCACTAGGCATAAATGGGTTAAGTATAACAAACAAACGAGTGTGTATTTTTTGCGCGATAGGCATTTTTCATCTGATTTTGGATGCGTACTTCAAAGACAAGTGGCCAATTGAGCTGAGATATGATCCTCGATCCGCCCTCTTGAAGGAACGCGCATCTCTCTCTTGTCTAGGGGACCGTTTAAGGTCAAGCAATTTTCACGACAAAGTTAAATCAAAGCTTAACAGCGAAACGTTGGCTTATTTTTTGCAAACAATAAGGATAACGCTTTATTTTGTTTACGATGTTATTTTATTATCGGTCATTAATCAATGAATAATAATACTGCAAAGGAATAATCTCTTAAGAAGGCTAAAACTAAAGAATAATAAATAAACTCAGCTAAAAAAATACGATGATTTTTTTTATTAAATGCCTCGAGTCTAATTATTGACTTTTCTGCCTACCGTATATTTTGAAGCTGGTTGCCAAGCTTATTTGTGTTTCAACGTATCGTGCAGCTTATCGAACGTTTGCACAAAGATGTATTCGTATTTTAACCCATTTATGCCTAGTGGACTCTCTCATCCTTCTAAATTGGATCAATTTATTTCCAAAATTAGAAATGTCTAGTATATTTATTTCTATATTAAGAATATTTCTTACAAAAATTCCTTTAAGCAAACAGCGCAGACCTTGATGAGACGCCGCATCGTGCGGCGTCTCATCTGGGTTTACGCTGTTTGCCAAGGTCTTTTTTCTAGACGCTAGGCATTAATGGGTTAAATTGTATTATATATTCTTTAACAAACGTTTTACATAAAAAATGGAACTTTTAAGAACAGTTTTCTTAAATTCAGTTTGTAAAAACTGTTTTAAACAAAACTAAATTGTGAACAGTTACAGACTTTGTATTTGCATATAGTTGACCAAATACAGCAACGCGAATTGTAATTGACAACTTGGTTCAAACTAGATTGTTAAACTTTTAACCAAAATATTTTAAAATTCACTAATACATGCAAGACTTCAAATGGATATTATATCTTGAAATATCATCAATGATTACTTGCGTTTTACTTGCGTTATGCAGAGGTTTTGCATGTGTGCTTTTTTCATCCACAAACATTGGTGGAAATAGGAATTTTGATTTT